>NC_070587.1:13770382-14070382 GCF_027409825.1 Scomber japonicus | reverse complement strand
AGGGAATCAATGCTAATTCAATTGCAAGTAAATGCAAGTAATTAACACCAGATTCACCTCAAGGCTAAAATCAGTGGTGATCAACAAAGCCTTACAATCTAACACAACAGGTTTACAAGATGTCGGTGGTCTGCAGATTTTCGTTATATAAAGGAAAAGGAAACCTCTTGACCAGTAAAAGCACAACAAAACCTTTGAAACGAAACATCAGCCACATCACATGTAAGAAACTGATCCAAAGAAGAAATCTGGTTTCGCACCTGATATTCATTAGGCCAGAAGGTGCTGACAGCCAGCTCAACCTGATGCCACTGTTTCCCATGAGCCCCCGATATGTTCCACACTGGACTGCCGAGCGGACCACCGTTGACTCTCACATACGCCCGTAGGGCTCCTGGACTGTGGCCATCGCGACTGTACAGGAAGTAGCTGAATTGGACACAGTGTGTGTCATTTTCACTCAGTGTCTGCAACAACAGCTGAGCACGATGACCCACGGCATGCTGGGAGGAGTTCACCAACATATAGGACCCTGAAAGGAGGAGAAAACATTATTTATAGCATTCCAACCTTATAGGTCACATTTTATCACTTTTTATCAGTTTGCGACCATTTTCATATACAGTATGTTGCTATTCTCTGCATGCTGAGGACAATGAGAGTATATTTTAAGTGGTAGGTATCAGCCTTTTCAAACCTGAAATCATAATCATTGTGTTTCCTCTAAACCAGCTGCATCATAAACTGACATCATCTACAAGTTGTGGCAGTGAAGTATGCATTTTAAAAAGTAAACCATCTAAAATTTCCGGAGTCTGAGACATGTCATGTAGAAAAAAACAAACATTTTGTGTGCATGATTTAATAATTTGAGCTCTTAAATCAATAATTTGTGCACCCAATCTAGCCATTAGTGCTCCTGATTTAATATTGTTTTTGTTGTGAGGCTCCCACTCCAAGGATCTGCCTAACGCTCCCACGCTAGCCAAACAAACCTCATGCTGCAGCAGAGGATAACACGAAGCCACTCCTTAATGAAGCATATACATAAACATATATAACATACTACATATAAAAGGTGAATATGTTAACAAGGCATCCTCCAAAGCTGGTACTTCATGTCCCTGCTCTAAAATGTATAAATTAAGTAATTCATGTGTAAAAAATATTAATTTGAGAGCACACATTATTAAATTGCGCATGCTAATTTGTTTTGTTTTTCTCTCACTGACACTTCCCAGTCTCCATACAAATGCCTACAGCATTGAATCATGTTAAATTGGAAAAATGAAATAAAGAACTGTATACTAATTCCTCTTCCTATCAAATTAAGAAAAAATTAAAAATCAGAAATAAAGTGGAATGACATAAAATGGAAAATAATTACTGCAAGAATCAGTGCTTGTGAAGGCAGTAGTTATTGTGAATAGTGGTGAGAGACATGGAGAACAAGTGAGATAGAAAAAAAATCCACCAGACTGTGAGAGAAACCACCAGTGGCAGTTTTCCCTCTGCAAGATGATGCCGAGGTAAGAAACGAGATTCACAAAACCCCCCAAAGCCTCCTCTAATCAGGATAACATAACCCCATTGCCCTTTGTCTAGCATCTGTCCTGCCTTGAGCCGGTGCCCGCTAACGTGATTAGCACAACAATGTTGGGAGACCTTCCTGTGTACTCACATAATCAAGCCTCTTGTCTTTGTACTCCAAGGTCTTTCTGTTCTCAGTCAGAAATGATCCTGTGAGACCAGACAGTCACAGCCTTGGCGCCAGGTGTCCCGAAGACATTTATTCTCCACTCAGATGTAATAGCATGTGAACGCTGAATTGCCAGATAGAGAAAGATTTCCTAACATCCCACACAGCCTGCACCTCTAAACTGGGAAACATCCTTCACAAAAGAACACACACACCGGTCCTCAACATTTTCACACCTTCTAAACAATTCACTATAAAACCACAAGTACAGTGGGCTATAAGTACAAAACTCATTTTTGTCCTTCAGGTGTGACTCCAGAGACTGCTTTTCAAATAAGACACCCATGGAGTCATCTGGTTGTTCACCAGCACCACCCAGCTACTGGGAAAACACTAATTACCTCTTTAAGTGCAAATGCTACAAAACTCCTAAATTCACAGGCTGCTGTTTTATATAATGAGATTGAGATTCACAACCCTTAACCCTAAGCTATAAAGAAAGTTAATCTAAGGACCACAGACAAGTAGCAATGGTCATTATCTGGAGGCCCTTACTGCAAAGCTCTATTGCCCTGCAGCACACTGTCAACAGGCTCTGATTTGTGTCCTATCCTGGGCTGGGGATCTCTGCACTCTCATTTTGCTTTGCTTAATTAGATCCTTCAGAATCTGTCTCCTCTTCTGCAACCTCCAGGCCCACAAGGGACTCATAAAATAATAGCATGGGCTGAAATGCTGCAGCCGTACCGTTCTCACTGGCGGTTACGTCCTGGATGTGTGCCCCTTGTTTTATGTATAGACATTATTAACACCTTTCTATTGACTCTGCAAGCTGCTCTAATGTCACATGGGGACATATGCTCCTGTCACTCCACTGCCCTTTAACCTCCTTTGAAATGTAAATCAAAGATATAGGTGAATATATTTAACAACATACTGTATGTGAGTGCATATGCTGTATGAAAATGTCCATGAATTAAACATTGCGACAAAGTAAATGAAAGCCCTGCCCATAATCTGTGCCATAATCCTGATATACTATAAAATAATCCCATTCCACATGGACAATGCATTATGCATAATGTTAGTTCATGCAATTCGGCAAATTTTCAAAGATGTGGCTCTGTGAAGCCATTTATTAACAACATGGTTGTTAAGGCAATGCTTGTATCACGGGGGGAAAGGGATGGGATTTTAAAAAATACACAAAAAGAACAAAAATGCTTGATTTCAATGCAAACATATGAAAAAACTTTTTATTAGTTAAATAGCGAAGAAAAGAAAAGGCCAACTGCAATTGCCAAGAGCCCAAGATACTGCAAACCAACAGACTAACACCCATTTCATTTCTGTGAAAGTGAAAATGTGACATTTTTCTGTGACAAATGACTTCAATGCTATATCGTTCATCAAAACTGTTGTCAATTAATTTTTTGATGATCAACTACTTACTTTATTAACTAATTGTTTCAGCATTAAATATAGACAAAAACAATACATATAACAGTAAGAAAAGAAGAAAATATTTATATCATCCAGAACGTGGATGCCACTGAGGGAAAAATGAGACAAACAGTGCTCAAAACAAAAGCAGAATGTTCAGTTAAAATTGGAATTGACTTATTTGAATGAAATGAAAGTCAAAGTAAACAGATAAAAGAATAAGGATAATTTGTTATCTAAATATATAATATATAAATATATATAAATAACACTGGAATTGAAACTGGGGATCGATAAGAACCAGAATCAATCAAATGAAATCAAGAAAAAATCAAACAATACCAAATCCAAACACTCTGCTCAACCTTCTCTACTACGTTTAGAAAGCATATTTGCAGGATCCTGTGGAAGGACAGGAATGATAAAAGGAAGATGAAAAAACACAATTTTCTCTCAGTCAATAATATGTCAGAAGAAACATGGATTTCTGATAAAAGAGAAAAATAAAGAGGATCTTGCTGGGGTCAAAGGGTCAGCTGTGAAGTGGTCTAACATATTGTACTTCAGTGACAGATTGGTTAATACTAACCTTAAGGCCGGTAAATTTAGATTTACCTTGAGATGAGAACACACTGAATGACATCTTCAGAAGGAGCTTGGGAGATGACGAACTTGTTACCCTCCACCATGTCTTTAGAACAGGTCATAGTGACCGTCACTGCCCACACAAAGTAATAACACTGTTCTGCTACTCATACAACAAAATTAGAGCATACGTTTTAAATGCTCTAATTTAAAACCTGCTTAAAACATAACTTAAATCAACTCCTTGCCCTTTTGCCTGTAGACAAGTTTTCCTTTTTTGTTTGTTTGTTTTTCTTGTTTTATCTTTCAATCGGTCATGTTTTTGACATCATGGGTAGCAGCTAGTTAGCAAGGTCAGCATAATTAGCATAGACTGTGTAGCCCATTGGCTATAAAAATAAGCTTGGTGTTTCTGATCTAAGCACCTTGCTGGGCAACTGACAGGTGTGTTTATGGTGTTTGTGTGCTCTGAAAGACATCACACAGCAGACAGTCTGTTAGCCCAGCATGCTAATACTACATGAACATATGGATGACACAATATGTTTACTCTCTCTGTAATAACAGACTACTTATTACTTTGTTATTATAGAGAGCCCATATGTAAACATATGGATGAGAACATATGTTTACAGACATCCACAGATTGAAACAGATGAAAAAGCAGTTGGAAGGGGAGTTAAAATTAGCCTGTCCACCGAGGAATCGGATCTGGAGTCGATAAATACCTATGACTACTGCAGAGTGATTTGACCCCGGAATTAATGCCAATTGTACCCTTTCCCACAGAAGACAAAAGCCAGAAGTTAGTGGGTGTGAGTGGGCTTTTTGTCCAGTGTTATAGAAATCCTTGGATTTATCTGAGAAGTTGGCCTACTCTGCCACTGAAAGCTGAGCTCAGTGACACTAAATAAGAGGCTCAGGCTTCAACTGAAAACTTCATATTGTCTATGTAGTAACATAATGAACTTTAGCTTTAACAACTGTACAATTTTTAAACTCTTAAATGTCAACATGAACACAAAATAAAGGATGCTTTGCTGCTGAAAGACAAGTCAATTGCAGGATATTTCTTATCAGATTTTTTTTATTATTACTTTCTAAGAGATGTTCAGACTTAGAAATAGCTTAATACAGCTGGTGACCTTGTTTTTATTATACATTGATGAGAAACTTTAAGAATCTGGTATTTCTCACTGTGGAATTTAAAACTCTACAATTCAAACTTTAAAAGATATTTTTACAAAACATTTTGAAGAGGAATGTTGAGACCAAAAATTGTTCCCATCTTAAAAAATGTAGACGCTCCTGCTCTTTTAATAGCACACACTGCTATCATCAAGGTCACCAGACGTTTACTGCTTTACTGCTCTAGAAACAAATTCATTTGAACCACACCTTTGATATAGTGGCCACTAGTCTCCTGGTTGTACCAACACAAGCCTTTAAAATGTGTGCACCTAAGCTTTGAAACTCATGAACATAAACTAGTATATGTAGTTATTTAGTATACAAAATATTATTTAGTATACTAAACTAGTATGGCCTTTTAAATCACTTTTTAAATCTCACATTAATCTGATGATTCTCTCTCTCTGATTGTTATATCAGGTTCCCTTTTTAATACTCAGATTACACCTAACACAGCTTACCTAGATTTATTTGATTTTACTGTTCATTTTATTTTTATAATTTCCTTTTTCATCTCATATTATTATTGTTTTACTCTGCTAACCTCATTTTTTTATTTAAGATTTTTTCATTTTTATTAAAGATGCTTGAAAATAAATACAGCTAATCAGATCAAACTGTGGTGTTAGTGCTACCATGCATGCCCCCCCCCCCACACACACACACACACAACACAGCACCTTTCATGAATTGAACTCCAACGCACCGTGAAATCTGATAAAGTTCCATCCATCCATTGATGCCCCTCCCAAGGGCAAAAGAACATCCATAACAAGATTAGGACTGATCCAGCACATCATAATTCATACGGAGCACTGCTGGACTACAACCTGGTCACAGGCTGTACAGTAGGTGACATTATCTGTGGCGAGCCGCAGTAGATGAAGAAGGTAAAGGAGGAGGATAAACAGAGGGTGGGGCTGGGTTTGTGCAACACTGATACGTTAGGTGGGGTCACAAACAGTGAGTCAATAAAATACAAAAGAAAGCGGGGAAAAAAGGAAATTGCAAATTAGAGACAGCAGAGTTATTAATATGGGAGATGGTAAACATAAAACATGGGGGAAAACCCAAACAGAACGGAAACATAACACATTATTATTTTGTTTTCTTCTTCCACTGCATAAAATACACTAAGTCTTTCTCTGTATGACCTGTTCAGCAAAGCTTTGTCCCTCTGACATCCAAGGCCAGAGTATAAGTAATCTCAAATACACAAGAAACTAGAGGGACCAGAGGTCTGAATATAATGGGATCAATGGCTGTGTTAGGGTTTAAGAAGCGTCCTTGATGCTGCTTGCTGTGCCATTACTGTTAGTCTAAGCCCTGGCTGGCTCTCAGCACATTGGCCTTGTTGCTCATCTTTTCACCAGGTACCTTCATTCTGTCCTGTACTCTCTTTTGAGAAGGTCATGTGGGATTTCAAACTCAATCTCTGAGGGTCCACAAACCCCAGCTGTCTGCAATAACCTTCTGTGCAAATAAATAAATAAGCAAACAAATAAATAAATAATAGGGAAAGAGTAGAGACGTGGCCATCGGCCCAAAAGGATCATTACTGTTGTCATTTCCCTGATGTTTGGCCTCCTTCCGAGAAAACCAGCACACAAATGTAAAACTGCCTAATCATGTCCTGAAATTGTTCACCAACCAAAAGTCCAGCTTTCAATGGAAGACATGTCACTAACAGACATTAATGCCTTGTTGCAAATGCCAGACATTAATGTGTTTAATAACCATTGCTGGACAAAGTAAATGACAAACAGAAAATTCTTTGAACCACACTGGTGTTTTTGCCTGTCTGATTTTATCGATAATTTGAGGCAAGCCTGGAGTTAAGTAAAAATCATTGATGGAAGCTTTGATAAAAGGAATCCCGTTGAGAGGATGGACAAGTTCCCTTCCTAATGGAAGATCTCATACTGGGACACAGCAATAATAAGACATCACACAGACTTTATTGACTTATCGCAATGACACGCAATGACAACATTCCTGCTAGGAGGCTGAGCAGCACAACAGTCTCCTCTAAACATAACAGCAGTGTTTTGCTAAGACATTGAAGGTCTTTTCTCTTTCATTATCCATGTCAGCATCCACATTCATATGTCTAGTCAATCATATGCAATACCCTATTTTGAGTTTTCAAAGAATGTTTCCTCCATTTACTACTACAATCAGAAAATGCCAGAGTCTAATTTATATTTTGCTCTATTGTGTTTGAGTAATTATTATTCTTAAATCTTAAAGCTGCAATAAAGAATGTTTTTATTAGAGTAAAGGATCAAATTACTGGTTTTATCGGGAGCAGCAGGCAGCTGTTTTCAGCAAAGTGTTTATACAGTACCTGCCCAGCACCAAATGGGAAGCAGACAAACACAGCACTAATGAACGCTGTGGAACATTTAGCAGCATAAGAGACAAATATTTAGCTCAGGAGAAGATGCAGAGCAAACCAGACCTCAAAGAAAATTCTATATTAGGTTTATATTCATCAGGTGGAATGCTAATGTTGATTTGGGTCCGTTGGTATGTAAAAAATGTTTGTTGCCTGTGCCAGATAAACTGCAGAAGCAGAAGTTCATTAAATATGAAGCTACTGCTGATTAGCTAAAATGCACAAAAACTGGACAAGTTGGACACCACAACTTGGTGGGGAGGGGGAGGAGGAGTTCCCCTTTGGACATAAGCCAGACTAACTGTCTCACCCTCTTTGTCAGCCTCTATGCAAAGCTAAGCCAGTCAGCTGCTGGTAGTACTGTAGCTTTATATTTACTGTACACATATGAGTGGTATCAATCTTCTCATCTGACTTTCAGCAATAATGCAAATATAAGGGTATTTCCCAAAAAATGGAACAATTAAAAAAATAATATTACATTAGTGTTGCATTTACAGCTTGTTTCCGCTATCCTCAAAACTTCCATTATAGAAGTTTAAGTCCTTTAAGGTACAGATAATTCCACAAAGTGCAAACTATGCATCTATATGCAACCAAAATAACTGCATAAATCAAACAAAACTATCAGATTTAAAATGTTTCGTAATTAAAACTGCACGTATGCACCCTCAAGCACCGTAGTGTTAGACAAGTGAAAACATGGCTGTTGGCTGCATAGGAGCCTTCTCTATTGCAACCAAATCAATAGAGCAGCCAACCAGCTTCAGGCCAAGAAGGACTGACAGGTTTTCCATTCCCAAGGCTGACACACCACCTGAAGTACAGAACCTAATCCCATTTTTATCCCATGCTCACTCTATCATGCACAGCTCCACCTCTGTGATACTCATTCTCTCCCATTCACATCATTTTTCATTATCACCATCGTCATCTATCAGGCTGCTTCTCTCCCACCGTTTAAAAATATTCCAAGCAGTAGGTAGGTATTGACATTTTCTGTTCTTTGAAACAATCTGCCCCTCTGGCTGTGGCATTTTTCATTGACCAAAGATCAATTTCAAATGACATCTCCTCTGTCATTCATATCTAAATGTTAATAATGGAACAGTACTCACTTCATCAACTTATCGTTTTTCATTTGCACACAATCTATCCTATCTGGAGGACTTTAATGCATTTGAGTAATCTATACCCTGTGTCCTTATTGTAAGACGTCACTGTTCTACAAAGCCCTAATTTAAAATGCAAAAACAGACCAAAAGGTGACAGAATGGAGAGTATTGAATTAGGTTGTATGATGCCACAGGGCACACTTAACCTTTTTTTCCTGTGCCTTTGACTATACTCTTTACAACTCATGCTCAATTTCTGCTCCTAACTTTATCTCATTCTAAGCAAGAGCTGTGACTGGTTATTCTGCAGGTCTTTATCGCCTAAAGTAGAAAGCAAGTAGACCATTACATGTGCCTCTGGGGACAACCTGCTGCACGATGGGTAGAAACAGAGAGTGAGTGAGTAAGGGCCAGCTGAGGACTGATGTTTGGGGCAGAAAATAAATTAAAAAGTGGTGCTTTTGACGAAGTAGCCTGTGCCATCCAGCATATGAGAAAGATAAGGCCACGTCAGCAAGTGTTGTTGTCCTCTTTGTGGGGTGGAGGGGGTTAGAAAGGTGCATTTTCTCAACAGTCTGCTCACACTGACCTTTTGAATTGTCCTCTAGGCAATTCAGGATCAACTGCCAGTTTTTCCCAGGAGAGAGGCGAATGAGTAGACACAGGGGGAAAAAGAGAGCAGAGGGCAGATGTACACTTTTTGTACATCAAAGTCTATTTTCTGAATACAGCCTAACACCTCCATCATTCTGTGACTGTACAGAGGAAGAGGAAATAAAAAACACACACACACACAAACACACACACACACACACACACACACACACACACACACACACACACACACACACACACACACACACACACAGGTGTTTCAGATGATAATTGTGCAAAACACACACAATCTGTGTCCAAAATAACTCTGAGCAGTAAATTGAGACACTTCTGAGTCATCGCTAATTTTATATCATCATTGACATTGTGTTATGTTGCACAACTGCAATTTTCACATCAGTGAAATACAGAACATTGCATTGTGGGATTGTTAATGGAAAGAAGTGTGCATGCAATGGGAACTATTTCTTGGTCCTGTTCTGTATACTATATAGAGCATAAATATTTCACTTTTCCTATAAAGAAAATGTGATTCCAGACACAGTCACAGAGTCTCCACAGTTATTCCTCTTCTTCACCTCACCCCTTGGTCAAGCCGATGGCGTACCTACACAGAGCTCTCTGCGTCTCTGTGAACCCCTATGCCGTCCCCTGACGTGCACCTCCCCAGAAATGTAACTACACGTCGAGGCAACACAGACAGCAAGGGCTGTGATTGGTTTGCTTGGTAGCAACGTATTTCCTGTATTGTGAAATTAATTCCAGTCGCCTGCCTCTGGCCCACCATTTTTATTTTGGTAAACACAAACACAATGGACCATGTTGAAGAGCGTCTAATCGAAGAAGTTAGGAAGTATAAGAACAATTGAACAATTTGTCATTTACCGATTACAAGGACTGCCAGATGGCAAACAATTAGTAGAGGGAAATATGACGGTGGTGACCATGAACCACAATGCCCCAGGTTCTTGTCCAGTCAGAAATCTTTGTTGCAGGTCATTCCCCCTTTCTTTCTCTGCTTATTTGGCTATCAAAACAAAAACAAAAAAATAGAAAATGCCACTTTCACTACAACTGTGTGTCACTTCCATCTCATTAGGAGTGAAAATGGTTCTTTGCTCTAACAAAAGATCAAAAAAGCACTATGACCCATGTCTTCGAATGCTACTATATGTAGCACTTTTGATACTTAAGGACGAAGAGTACTGAAATCCTGGGTGAAGTCAGAATTATGATTTCCAAATGTAAGCATGTGCTTTCAAGAGCACTCGAAACCAACAGACTTTCAAAATACCACACCATGTGAGTTCACTGATTAGTTCCCCCTGAGTGCTTCAATGTGTGCTAATCATTCAAATTAGCCACAAAGTCCTGCATGCTATCAGCACTGCATGGGCACGCTTGACCAATTCCCGTAAACAAAACCATATGCAAATAAGGAAAAGGCATTTCAGACGTTTTAAGCAGGACTATTTGTATTTCTCAACTCAAGCAGAATCAACACAGGAATCACTTTGATTGAGCAAAAACATTTTCTGTGCAGGTCAAACTAGCTGTCCATCACAACCACACACAGACAGAGGTGCATTCTGCTAAAAAAATACAACAAAATCCTTCAGGTTTGCACAGATCTTGACCATATGACTGCAATTTGTAACTTATTAAAAGAGATTAGTTCAGCCTCAAGTGCCAAAAATGCAAATTAATGAGGTAATTGCACAATGTGCCTTTTAATGCAGTCTGGACTTAAAAGTCATAAGATCCCCTTTAAACCTGAGCTGCAGTTTTGCTGTTCAGAGAGTTATTGGTATAGACCCTGTATGGCATGACTGTGCAGAAAATAGGCCATATGTGCTTCAATTAGGTGTGATGCTCAAAGTTTAACAAATACAACAGGGAGCTCAGTTGTATAGGAGGAGTATCCAGACGCCTTTTGTTTGCTCTATTTTTTTTAAAATTGTTATTCAGTAAGGCAGTCTCATTGAGATTAAGATCTATTTTCCAAGAGAACATCTTAAGAAACGAACACAATCAGCAGACAGAAACAACACAACTACACAACAAACAGAAAATGAATAAAAACAGTTACAAGACTCAAAAACATCAGATAATAAAGCTTTAAAATCTCCGGGAGGAATGTAAGACTCAAGTTTGATCACATCCCCAGGCTAGAAAGGTTGGTCAGGGATGTAATCAACCATGTGGTCGGGCTATGATCTCTATCACTGACGTTCCAACTATATAACCAAGATGGTTAATAATGATTAATGATTAATTTTGTCTCCATTCGGCCTGCAAAAAAAAGTTGCATCACCATAGCAGCCTGGTCAAACTGATGTTCTGCAGAATGAACATGTTATAGGACCCTCCAGGCCAGTAAGAAACTGCATTTCGCAGATTGAGAGTGGCGTCATAAATTAACTGCCTGGTGATCAAATGGGAAGAGTTTGTAGTTAAGATATAGAACAAGTATTGAAGATAGGATGTTAATGTTTATGTTTCTTGCTCGAATCATGTTGTACAGTGTTTGCTACAAGGGAATTTGATGTTGGTAAAGTGTGCAGCTGACAGATGAGTGTGATATATCGGACTGGTCTCCTATCTCCCTCTGGAAACGTCCTGGAGGTTATGAAGCTGAAAAAAGACACAGTCTGAACATGTGGAGAAAGAGACTGAGACCTTGTTGTTGTCCTGCTCAGCTGTGGCTCCAGGGTGTTACAAAAATCCATAAACCTCACCCCCGAGTACTCAGCAGCACTTTATCAGCCAGTCATCACCCTCAGAGAACACATCACACGGCCCTGATGTGCTTTCCCCTCATGGCACAATGAACCAAGAGCCTCCGTGACAGAAAATGCAATAGTGGTAAGTGCTGCGCTTCACTATGGTTTCACAGGTGTTCTTATATCAGCATCAATCATAATCAATATATATATATATATATATATATATATATATATATATATATGGTATTTTCTTAAAAACAATCTACCTTTACAGAATTACATATTCCACATATAAAAACATGTTGTGCTTGTACCTTTTCTGCTGTTTGTTCTCACAGGACACATCAAACAAATTCAGGTGGACAAGCATAATATGTATGTAGACATATTCAGAAGCTAACATTTTAATAATATTTAATCATATACGATTCACTGCTGAGCATATGTTCGACTGTAACTCAGGTGCAACATTTTGGCCACAGACAATACACATATGCCTCTTTGTCTCTGTCCTACATTTAACGCCTACAGGGCATTCACACATTCCTCTGCAAAGCATGCCTGTTTAGTTTCACTGCAGCATCCAGGCCTTCAGGGCTTCCTCCTAGTTTATTGTTCCCATGAGCTATACTGCCTGGACAGAGTAGAGAATACACATTTTCCCCTAACACGAAAGTGCAACTATATGCATAAATTAATGTTCTATATTTCTGCTGAATGAGTATAACATTAATTCTCCATGTACAGATCCATTTGACCTTCTCTACAGGGATACTTAAAACATAATCTTGGCCTCAGCCTTGACCTACTCCTTGTCCTGCCTCTCAGCACCCCAGAAGGAAGAAGATAAAATTGAATGAATTAATGGGGCTCTATTAATTCATTTCCTGTACGCCCCGTCTCACTCAGAGAGCTAAATTTAACAGTGCTGCAATAGAAAGGCAACCTATCCAAAGTGATTCCCTCTCTTTATCTGATGTAATCTGGTATAGTTTCAAGCCAGAAAAGCACTGAAAATGATTAAATAAGTAAATAAAACGGACAAGTGAAGAAATAAATAAATGCATTATGAATTATATTTTTCCAGGGTGACACTGCAAATCATACCAGTTGATGAGACCTGAGATGGAATTTTTTTTCACTGGACACAGAGGAGAGGCAGAGAGGAGACAATCCACCGACAGGGCCAGTTTCTGATTAGATTTTCATTAGCTCCTTGTTATCAATGACTGATCCCATTAACATGTCAGCATGGCGACATGCCCCTGCGGTAAACCGAGACACTTCCAGGGATGGCATAATAACCTATGCCATGGTTTGGTCATCTGTCTTGACACATAGCTAATGAGATAGTCACGAGCAGTAATGAATGGTAGCTGGTAAATGATGTCTTTTTCCAAAGCTCTTCCGTGGAATTATTTATTGAAAAAAAAAACAAAAAAACATGTTGTCATACTACATGTACTTGAATGATATTTGTAGTTTCTAAAGCTCCATTCAAAGTCAACATTGTAGTGATTTAATTGTATGGCTCTAGGCATACTATATCCCAGGATATTAGAGTAATCAGTGATAAATCAGCATAAGCCATTTAAGCAAAACAACCCTGTATACAATCTGCTCATTTTCCCACATACTAATACACCATTTGCTCACACATATAAACCAAATGCTAAATTTCGTGTCACAGTAGTGTCAACAGATACAGCTAGAATTGCCTTCAGCATGCTTTTTAGTAATTACCCAGCTTGTTTAAAAGAGCCTTCACCAGCAAAGTTGTCCACCCACACTATCCCTCCCAAACACTTAAGTCCCAATGAACTCTGCCAGCTATTTCCCTGTCAGATATTAATACAGTCACATTCTTCCAACAATGACACGGTGTCTTTCTGGCTCTCCAGATTTGTATTGTACAGTAGGGGCATGTTGCTGCATTCGCTAACATTGTGTAATATTTATTTAGTTGTACTGACTGAATGAACTGTGTGAACAATGGCATTGCCGTGTGGCAGCAAGGTGGTATATATAAAGAGAGATTACGTCCACTGCGTCACAGGGAGACTTTCGTAGTTGATGGATGGACAGGTGCCAAACTTAACCCAAGACGAGGCCACAGTTTAGTGCCAGACCGATAAATCTGAAGCAGACACTGATAGGCCGCAGAGTCATCATAATGACAGGCAGGCTGGAGCCAAAGGCAGGAGGCTGCAGTTTCGCCCATCCCAGAGGTGTAATGTGCTTGTGATTAACTGTCAATCCCCCCCTGTTTGGTGGGCAGACATTCTATCTCAGTAAAAACGACTCATCATTGTGACAGCTACTGTATCCCTGACCTTGGCCTCTGAAGAGACTGCCGCATATAATTTATTGGGATTTCCGGAGATGTAAACAATTAATAGAGAACCATTAGATATTACTTTTATCTGAAAAAACATATTCATAGTGTTGGGCATTGAGGAGAGGTTCAAATTGAAATAGAAATTCCAATTTAAAAGGAATCATTAAAAATGTTTAAATTATATTTTGCATATTGGTTCCTACTGTAAGCTCAATATAACCCTTTGAAGCTAATCAGCTGTAAGTCAGGTTGCACTTCAAACCTGACCAAACATGTAAGGCACCACGGCATTGATCTGAAGGACTGTACAGTGTTTGATGTCTGTTTGTGTCATCAGCAAGTAGAGCCAGGGACACCAAGCTGTGATGCACCCTCTATGTATGTTACTATATTCCTGTTGTCATAGTACAGACACTCTAACTTCTGTGTCGTGGGGCCTTTAAAGTGTTGCTTTACTTTTTCTACTTTTTCTTGTTCAGCAACATACAACTCTTCAGCTGCAATCAGACTAAAAACAGCCCTGTGTAAAACAAGGGGCTGTGTTGGTGTGGCGTGTTGTTTAAAGTGCCAGTGAGATGATGAAACACAATCCAGCAAGTCTGGTCGGAGAAACACATTACTGCGTTTAAAGGCTTATCAGAAAAACAGCGGTTTGTAATAACCACAGACTGGATTTTACAAGTCTGGAAAGTTATCATGCTGAAACCCAGTTTAGTAGTGCACACGTGAAATGCGTCTGTGTGAAATGGCCTTTACAATGACAGCACACAATGTCACTGAGGGAAAGACGAGCCAGAAAGCATTCAAAACACAAGAAGCAGAATCTTCAGTAAAAATGACTTTGAATTGACTTATTTTAATGAAACAATTAAAGTCAAAGTAGATATTTTCGTTATCTAAACATTTGACCTCTTTTTTGCCATATTGGAATTGATATTGGGAATCAATGAGAACCATTATTGATAAGCATGTACTTACATATGCATACATATACAGTACATGCATTCAATCAGAGAAATAGAGAAGCAGAAAAGTACAGACAAGTGTCAACAGTCTTTTAAATGAAGGACAATTTGACATGTCACAGTAGAAAAAACACAGGTATAAATGATCAAATGAATGATGGCTGAATTCATTTAGTTGTTTCAGTTTCAGGCTCCTAGTAACGCTGTCACTTGCCATTGCTTACTGTGACACTTTGGTTTTCTTACTATGAGAAGTCAAAATGCCTGCAGAGAGAAACGCCTGTTAATTGTTTTTCTTTTAAATTAAATATTAATCTAATGCACCACCTTCAATCTCCAGACAACCTAGCTACTTTTAGCTTACATCTCTCTCCAAAACAATGGTAATGTCACAAAGTCCCTGCTGGACTGCTGGATGCAAAAACATGCTGCTTTTAAACATTTTACATTATTTTTTCATTGATGTGAGTCCAAAATAGTATTGAGGTGAAGGGAAAATGTCAGAGACGGAATTCTTAAAACTTGGTCAAATAATATTAAAACATCCAATGCACATGGCTAGAAACCACTAAAGGCACACTTTTTAATTATGGCTCTGTTCCCAGTAAGTGTGTCAGTAAACTATGTATGATACCATAGATGGGATGAATTCATTAATAATAACACATGTCAAAATGTTTGTTGTGTGTTAGTGTTACTTGATTAATCCTCATGGGGAAATGTATCATATTGATTGACCCATACCAATGACATAAGCCTTACTCTTCATACCTGACATGCAGTTGTTTTTGAAAGGGGTGAAGCCCACTGGGATAAAATCCAAACCACACACAAAAAACAAGAGAGGCGGTATGAACTCTGGGCGTCCTTGTGACTGAGCCGCTGTGCTGCCAGTTAACAGAAGCCAAGGACAGCCATTTAGGAAATATGTTCCTGCATATGCAAAGCTGGAGGAATTCAGTATTCATACTGGAGTATTCTCAAGATATTTTATGCAAATTAATGAATGCAACAAAGTGCCATAAGCACTGCTCAGTGACTGTGGTTGTCGCTCGATGAGAAATGCCTGTTGTTTGAAAATAAACACCTGCTGTGTGTTTAGATGGCTGTGTGGCAATGTAAAGGAAGACAATGAATACAGTAATTAGAACATTGTTCAGTAATACGTAAACTATAATAAGGCCTTCAAGGTATTCAGTGAAGGCCTAAGAAAAAATTAATTTTTGTACTAATATATATATGCAGGGCCTTTGGTGGCTATAAGGAAGGCCTGTGTAATTCAAGTCAATGTGGGCATAAATTTGAGTTTGACAGTTGTCTTAGCCAATCATATTTCATTTAGTTATGGACGGGACCATATCACAACATCTCCTGGGTATTCGCGAATACCTAGCGGATAACATATATATAAGCGACCGGTCAATCTAACGGCTAACGATTATTTTACTTTCATTCCAGCTAAACAGTTTCATTTAGTTTTTTTAAATAAGTGATGTCATCATAGCCAGCTTTGAATGACTGTTTTTTCAGTTAGGGCAAAGAAACCTATAAGGCTGCGTTCACACTGCAGGCAAATCTGATTCAAATCTGATTCCTTCTCAAATCTGATTTTTAGGCCACACTGTTTTTAGCAAGTGTCCAAATCAGATTTGGTTCTGTTCAAACTGGGCCACATTAATGACCAATCTGACAGGTTGCTGTGGCAACGTTGTCGGAGCAGAGGCGTCATCTAAAGTGTATTGTGTCATTTTTTGTCATATAATTGCGACAGCTTCGACTGATCCGAGCCATCTCCCCAAAGATTAAGAATATGGTTTGGTCCTCTGTCCATGGACTGATATTTTCGACGTCCTCCGTTGCCTCCAGTGATGTCAGCTAGCAACAACAACTGGAATAAGCGCGGGTCTGGTGTCGCATAGCGTGACGTAGCGTAGAGACGTAGCGTAGAGACGTAGCGTAGAGACGTAGCATAGAGACGTAGAGAGACGTCACGGACAGTCAAATCTGATATGAGTGTTTGGAGCTGTTCAGACTCACACACATCTGTCCAAATGGGATTTGAAACTACTTCCCAATCAGGTTTCAATCTGGTTTGCAAAAATCGGAATTCATGTGATTTAAGACTGTTCAGAATTCATAAGAGCCATCCGGTTCTGGATTTTGGCTTGCAGTGTGAATGCAGCCTAATATGCTGAACATCCATGTGACATGGCTCTGGCTATTATTTGCTATGTTTAATTTTTTATCGCTCCATGTGGTCCCATTGAAGGCCCAGGGTCCAGGTCCACAGTTCGCCACTGATAAAACCAAAGAGTACAGAATACAAACATGATTTAGCTTCTTTTGTTGTCAGGTTCTATGGAATCTATGGAAATAACTGGCCAAGCACACACTGAGCCTTTGTTTTCAGCACACAGCCGTAGGTACGCAACTATGCACACTAAATGCAATGAGGAGTGATTAAAACAGACACAGGGAAAACAAATGTGCACTCGATATTCCTCCTGACTTTCTCTTCCCTTCACTGCATGTAATCTGATGCCCTTTTCCATCTAGTTTCTTTTTTAATATTCCTCTCCCAAGATTAAATTCTGTTTTTAAGTCTTATTCTGTTTCTCTCTCTTGTTTCTGTGTACCTTGAGGGAATTAATTAGAGCTGGTCACAGATGAGGGGCTAGGCAGGGTCAAGTACTGGGATGTGTGCCCTCCAGCATGGTGCTGGCCTCTCAGACTGAACTGATACAGAGCACGTTACAATAAGGCTGAATATACATTCAGTGCATGGTGAAACAGTTATTTACTTAATCTGCATTTTGATGATAAAGTGTGTTCTTGTAAATGGAGAAATAAAAAAACAATCACCGCTGAACACTTCTTTCCTCTTGGTATTCTGTAGATCTGTTTTCTGTTGTCGGCAAATCACAAGGGAATGTCATACACAAAGTTTTCAAAGTGATAAATTTACAGAATGTCAGTGTAGCCATCTCTAGCAATTCTGAAAAAGCACTGTAGTTTTTCCAAAGCTCACTTTAAAATAATCAATAAATCACATCACACAAAACCTTTTTTTGTTTTTTTTCCTGCAAAACTCTCCTAGTTTTCAAATCTCAACGGACAACTCAGACTCTACTTCTCCTCGTTGCCAGGGCTTTTATCTGCACCTCTTGCTTAAAAAGGATCAGAAACTGTCAACTGCCAAACTCTGAAGAGCAGCAGCATGGCCATTAGGCAACCATGGAGACTGCTGTGCTCGCTTTCAGAGGGTTTGTGAGAGAGCAGCCCTGAAAAGCACTGCCAAGCCCCAGCCTCAGGGAGCTCCTCTGAGCTCAGGGCCCTATTTCTGCCTCTACATCCAGGCTGCATTCATCAGCCAGTCTGTCTGCAATCAACAATAGAGCCAGATGGACAGGAACCGAAGGATCCACCGGCTGGCTCTACAGTGCATGCAGCCAAGAAGTACAGTGCTCAGAAATAACTTTGTTAAGCCATGAAGACCTTAGTTTCACAGTTCTTAACAGGTGCACAGGCAGAACTACCTACCTACCTAGCTCCTGGTCGTTTGTTTTCTTACAGATAGGGTTTGCAGGTCATGTTTTTTTGAAATACATACACACACACATATCATACATACTGTATATATATATAATTTTGCAAATGTCATGTACTCTGTCATTGTTTTTAACATGTTTCCACACAGAGAAATCTAGTCTTCAATCTTTCCACTTGTGTAAGACATGTGGGGGATGGAATTTAAATACAAAATGTCATGTGTGAACAGTGGAATTTAATGGTTTACTCAAAATGTATAATTAATTTTCTGCAGTCTCTCTGAGGTAGAGTATAAAGGATTATTAACACAGTACCAGTCAAAAGTTTGGATACATCGTCCCATCCACTTGTATGAGAAAGTGTGTCCAAACTTTTGACTGGTACTGTGTTTAAAAAAAGATGAGCAAGGCAGAGTGAGGGCACTTTCACACCAACAGCAGTTGATGCGCACTAAACAGTCCATTCGGACCAAAAGCTCTTAGTTTGGTTTGTTTTCGTTGGTGTGAAAGCATCAATTGCACTCAGGTGTGCACTAAATCAAGCGGTCCGAGACCTCCATAAAGAGGTGGTCTGGGTCCGCTTGACTCCGCACCAAATGCCGACCTACTGGAAGACGAGGGAACAATCGGGCCAATCTTGATTTGTTTGGAGGTGTGAACGCGGACCACACCGCAGCCTGTATGCTACATAGTAACAACTTTACTGCCTGGTGTGGACCAAATATTCAAACTAGTGGTGTGAAAGCGTCCTTAGTCTGATCTCATTCTGATTGCCATGGTGAAACATGCAACAGTAGTGAGTCTATTTTACAACCAGCATACCTGACATGTACAAGGAGAGCTGAGAATATGTCTTATTGCATGTAGCCTTTTTCTGAATGCATAATGTAGTTATTTTCAGGACAGCAAGGCAAAGATTTGGCAAACATGCCCATCAACTCTTTTGGGTTGTAAAGATAGCCGATTCATATTTCCTTAATGGTCTCATACCATATGCTCAGGTATCACTTTACTTCCACTCAGTGCAATAGTATGTAAACATTTGGGTCCCCATGACAAATAACACATTTTGGTGAGTTTTAATTGAAAAGATATAAACACATTCTCTCTAGGATATTGGTGAAAAACAATGCACAAAAAATATGCACATCATTGTAGCATGTGCTAAAGTTTGGGCACCCTAAGAGTTCCGAAGTCTCAGATTATTTTTACAAGGTTTCAGATAGGGTCCCTCAATCAGTTCGTTAGGCCTAAGGCATATCAATAATTGTCATTAAGGAAATGCCAGCAGGTGCCAATTTCAAAGCTTTAAAAATACTCTTACTTTTCCAACCCTGTGCAAACACTCAGCAACAATGAGTTCCTCTGAGCAGCTGTACAAGACTGAAAATGAAAGTTATTGATGCCCACAGTGCAGGGCTACAAGTTTACAAGAAGATAGAAAAGTGTTATCAGTTTACAGAGTGAAAAATGTAATTAAGAGATGGCAATTTAGGGCCACTGCGGAGGTCAAGATGAATTTTGAAAGATCAACAAAACTCTCAGAGAGAACTGCTGGTATGCTAGTCATAAAGGCAAATAATAAAATAAAAAAAACATTTGATTTAGCAGACTCAGGAGTGGAAGTGCACTGTTCCATTGTGCAATAATGATTGCACAAACAAGACCTTCATGAAAGAGTCAGATGAAGAAAACCTACCTGTGTCCTGGTCATAAAATAAAAAAAGCCTGATGCATTTTAGAAACAAGTGCTGTGGACTGATTAAATTAAAATAGAACAAAAATTAGCCACAATACGCAAATGTATGTTTGGAGAAAAAGAGGAGCAGCATTTTATGAGAAGAACACCTTGCCAACTGTTAAGCATGGAGGTGGGTCTATCATGCTTTGGGGTTGTGTTGCAGAAAACACTGCACAGGTGGAGAGAAGAATGGATTCCTCCAAATACCAGCAAATTCTGGAAGCAAATATGCCACAGTCTGAAACAAAAAATCTGAAGCTGAAAAGAGGATGGCTGAAAACAGGATAACAATCCTAAACATACCTCGAAATCCATCATGGACTATCTCAAAAGACACAAGCTGAAGGTTTTGGAATGGCCCTCACACTCCGCTGACTTAAACATAAATGAAAATCTGTGGGTGGATCTTAAAAGAGCTGTGCATGCAAGACAGCCCAAGAATATTCATTAAAATATTATATTGAATATTATATTGAAAATCCCAAATACAAGAATTGAAAGACTTTTATCTGGTTACAAAAAGCGTATGCAAGCTGTGATATCTGCCAGAGGGTCATCCAAACTATAACATATTTTTGTTCATTTAATTTATGACATAAAAAGTAAGGCATTAATGTTTGCTGAATATTGTTCCTTTCATATCCTGGAGAGACTGTTTTTATATCTTTTCAATTACACACAACTTTCATACAACTATATTTCTATGGCATAACAAAGCTTTGACAAACATTCCTCAGTTAAACTGTTCTTCACATATATCTGATATATCCCATGAACTAGCATGGTCTTTTTTGCTTGTTTGTTTTTTTCCTTTCCTTTTCTTTCGTTTCATTTTGTTTTTTTCCTTGCTGTCTGATATTATTATTTTATTATGCTATGTAAGTCACACATTATTCTGTAATATAATTTTGTAAAATGCAAATAATAGAAAATCACCATTTGACCACAGATTCTACTTTCTTACTGCATTTTCCAGCAGTCCTTCAGCTAAATTTGGCAATAGGCTTTTACTCAACTTTAAAATAGCACAAGTCCCAAAGAAGACGGCTGACTAATAACCAAAACAGAAGATTCTCAGCCATCTGCTTGCTGGTGTGCCTTGCGTTTAAAGAGCTGGAGGTCTTATGAGACCAAATGAGACGCACCTGGGAACAAAGCAGACATTTCTTCTTTTTTTACACAAGTTCTTTTTCTTTTAGCATTTCTGCTTATTTAAAATAGGCAATGAAGTGGCAGACAAGGACCATGGTGAAGACAGATGTGGGTATGACCAAGTTCCCTGGCTGGAATTGAGCCAGGGACGTTGCAGTTATTTGGCATGCGCAGTAACCATTCAGCTATCAGGACACTACAGACTGTACATTTTTGTGGTGCTGCGTCCTACCAAGCCTCCCAGGGCACAAGGTTTCTGTGAGATGAAGGCGAGCAGAGCCGCAGGAAAAGAGGAAAAAAAAGGAGGAGCCCGAAGCCAGCAGCATTAGAGACAAGCCTTTGAACTGGGGAGTGGGCTAAACCTTCACGCTTAAGACGTCAGAGGGAGGATTTACAGCTGCACCCTGCCACTGTAAACAACCAGGCCTAGACCATGTGGCCATCCACACACACACACACACACACACACACACACACACACACACACACACACACACACACACACACACACACACACACACACACACACACACACACACACACACACACACACAGATACATATGCACATAATATTTCCTGCAGGGTACTATTCCAACATGCACACACACACTGTATTCAGATACTTGTGCATGCACAAACAACAGACAAAGTAATTACACTGTGCCAACACACACGCTGAAATGTGGGAGCTGACTTAAGCCTTCCCTCATTCGCTATGTCTTTGAAGTGCTCCTCTGCTCCTCTTGGTAGTGTAAAGAGGTTCGACCCACTAAAGCCCGTGGAAACAGGATTAGTCTAGCCCCGCTTTCTAATTAATTGTCGGGATGTTTGGCTAATAAATCTTGGTTATCTGGTCCTCTAATCGTAGCTAGAGATAGCACGACTCTGACCCAGCCGCTGGAATTTTGAACAGTCTGTGCTTTCTGTAATCAAGCTCAGAGAAATGTGGAGGGAATATGTGCTTCATTTTGCTCCTCTCCTAATTCAATTAAAAAAGATAGGCCAGTGCATTGCGGAAATTGTTGTGCATCGTTAGATTAGCCTCTAATTGGCTAGCTGTATTCTTAAGCAACTTCAGGCTGTGTTTTTTTTTTTTACTTTTCTTGACACAGTTCAAGAGAGCGCAGGATTATGACGGGAGGCAGTAACTCTACAAAAAAACAAGGTTTGTCTCACTGCAGAGCACCTGAACTTGTCACAACTGTGTAGATACACAGCGTGTCTTGAGGCTGCCATACTGGCAGACATTTGAGTAAGAAAAGACACCCTCACACACCCAGAGGCACATATGCCAACAGCGATGAGAACAGTTTGGGATAACAGTAGCCGGTGTTCGGCTCACCCTGCCCTGCCACAGACAGCTTGCCTCTGCAGAGAATTGCAGCCAAGATCTTAGTCTAGCACTCCGAGTCTGTGTGAGTAGGCACTTATTTAACTGCCGTGTCATCTCATTCTCAATATCCTGTTACAGCTGGGTGTGAAATAAAACTGAAAGGAGTAGGCAGGGATGGAATATTAGAATAATCAGAAAATTGTGTGTGTGTGTGTGTGTGTGTGGTGGGGGGGGGGGGGCAAAGTGTGAGCAAATGAATGAGAGATAAGCTGTGAGGAACAGAGATATGGATGAAAACGTGCAGTGCTCTGAAGGCTTGATTCCATCGGGTGCGTCTGCGCTTCATTCCGGCTTCGATGTGGCCACCAGAGCTGATCACGGCCACTCCAATGAATTCCTGTTATACCACTAGACACACTGCAGCATTTCTGAAGCGTCCCAGAGGTGTCTCTCCTCTCTGCTCAACATGTGTGCCAAGTCTATTTTTGACGAAAGCCACGTCAAACTGTACAGAGCAGATGAGCAGGAGCAAGAAGTGAGAGAGAATTTGGTCAATACCTAAAATGAAACACTCTGTGCAGACTCTCGATTGTATCATATCACTACATCAAAATTACATCATAATGGGTGACACCAGGCCAGAGGATATTTGTCACTATTGACAGCAAGAGGTTGATCTTGGAAGTGGAAAATCACAAAAGATTTTATGACACCACTGCCCCAGTCCCTGGCTTCCTCTCTAAGTAGAGGGGTTTCTCTCTTCTCGCTAGCGCTTCCAGAGTATAACCCTCCAGTTCTGAAACTCCCAGTGGGATATGACACCGTGCGGAGGACAGAACAAAACCATGTCACAGACGGAACATGAAGCAGCCGTGCCCAGTGGAACTAAGGCATGAGAGCGATGAAAGGGAAAATGTGTGTGAGCCTGTAAGTGTGTGTAAAAATTGGTGCATGTGATCCTGGGCTGGGATGACTCATCTGCTCCCAAAGAAGCCTCAGATAAATTAGGTTAAGCGATGTGCAAATCCCGCAGCTGTTTGTGGGAGCAGTGTAAAGGGGCATCCAGCTGCGTATCCCAGACTGTCCCTGCCACCTCAAAGAGAACACATCAGAAGATGAGAGGAGCCCCTTTGCCTCCCTGCAAAAAAATCATGTTCACAAGAAAGACTTTGGAATCTCATGTTTCCCACAAGCTGGATTTTGATTCCCTGTTTTCTCTGCAATGAAAAAAATTACAAGCAAAGCATATAAAAGAATATGAGTTTCCACTGAAATTATGATTATGGCTTTTTCTATTGCTCCCTTTAGAGATCATGGCCCTTAGCAAGGTGACAACGAAGCAGCCCAAATAGCAGTGGGAGCTGGAACTTCATAATTGTACTGTCACAATAAAACTGATGCAGCGCTACCAGATTTCAGTTTATGGCATCGCCTCAAAACTCACATAAACTGGCAGAAAAGCAGCTGATTCTTCAAGCATGGCTGCCTTGCGTTTCTTTACATAAATCAATTACTGTATATGCAAAACAGACTGTATGCACACGTGATGGCGTGGCTGTGCATTCAAGCGCCCCTGCCAAGTTTATTCAAGCATGTGTTGAGTTTGTGTGGTGCCAATTTACTGCACTTGCCATCGTCCTCCTTCCTATCATCTGATATTAATATCGGAACAAATGCTGTCAGACAGCTCCTAGTGGTGAACCCCCAGCAGTCATTAGCTGTAACAACCTGGGAGTGTTCCTCGGAGGGACATGCTCTTCACTGCGATTACAAACAAAGAGAATGTGGTGTGCGTGATGCCACAATCCAGCTACCTCGCCAGCACTTCTGATGTTTTTTCTATGCTATAAATATTCTGAGCTTTTTTTTTTCAGAGCAATTGTGAGGCTTCAAGATGTGGCTCGTGGAGGCATCTGCAGCCACATTTTGATCATAATCGCACAAGACTTTACTTTATGCCATTCACACTATAATTGCAGTCAATATATCTAAAGGTTGGAAGAACCAAACAGATTTGATGAAGGCAGTAAAAGCAGTAATAACTGGGACTGTGAAAGAGGAATCCAGTGTAGTAATCCTACAGATGCCAAAAAAGCACACACGAGGCACTTCTAAAAATGAGTATATCTCATTTCTGATGCTGCTGTAACCCCTATCCTCTTTATCCATCTAGCCTGACATTTATAGTCATTGCTGAAAATATGTTTTATCTGCACCACATCCCATGTAAGAGGGGCTCCTTTGTTTCTCGCACATATAATCTCTTTCAGACACATTACCATCCTCCACTCACACCCTCCAACAACAGTTAGGAATTCCAATGTAAGCCTTCCCAGTCTAATTTGTCTTCTTTCTTTTTTTCTTTTCAATTAAACAAAAGAGATGGTGTTCCTGGCATCACTATTTTTTTAAGGCTGTGAATTATAAGACAAAGTGGAATATTTTAAAGATTGGTCCGCTTGGTTATGGTGATAAAACTGGACCCCAAAATCATCCAAGTGCCTGTGTCCGATTATACGCTTCATTGCCTCATGTTAACTCTTCGTGTGGATATTATGCTAAGTGATCAAATAGAGCAAGCATGAGCCAAAGAAAGGAGCCCAGTTTTCAGCACAATGTTGGCTAGTTGGTTTATTTTTTTCAAATAAAAACAAATTATGTGGAGCTTATAAAAAAACATTTTACAGTAGGTTTAAAATGATGTCAAGCTGGTCAATTATCATCTAATAGTCACTTCCCACTCATACATTTTTTGCTTGATTTCTGAGTGCGAGAGAACCAAACAAATCTTTTCTTGACATTGGTCTTGACCTTGCCTTTGTACAACCTAAATAAATGCACAATTTATTCTGAGAGCAGCAACTAGAGGATAAAAACAAGTCAACCCAAGAGAGAGCATTGTGATACTTAAACATTGTATATACAGTACATACACAATGGTGCAAAGTGACTAAACACTATACCTAAGTACACTATTGAGGTATTTGTGCTTTACTTGCTACGTGCTAAGATTTCATGCTAATTTATAGTTTTACTACTTTACATTACATTAGTAGTTACTGTGCTTCAAATGTTTCAAATATAAATAAATATAAATTGTAAAATATGTGTAATACAGATAAACTACCCAACCGAATATAAAGATGATAAAATCATCTTCACCAGATAAATGTTTTAATGTTGAATACATGATAATGCTCATCCAAGTCATCCAATTAAACCCTCTGAAATATAATAAAATATAAAATATAATCTCAAAATAATTTGAATCATATTATTTCAACATTTTAAATAAAACAGCCTAATGTAGGTTGACACTTATCCTGCACAAATATTCAGCTTCATTTTATGGCCATCTCAAATAACACATTTTACTGAATAAGCATGATATATGTAAAAGTAAGAAGTCACATATAGGACGATACAAACACGACAGGATCGAGCCCAAAAGATTTATTTAAAATAAAAGGGCACTTAACTGCAGCTCATCCATCTTTGTTTTTAGTCAACTGTCATGTCACCTCTTCATTCAAGCCTTTCATACACTAATAATTCATTTGACAAGCAATAAGCTGTTAATATAGTGTGTGTTAATGAAGAATAATAAAGTTTGGTGAAGCTTGAGAAGGTAATTATCGACAGTCTGGTTAAAAGCAAGGAGATGGATAGCATACTAAACAGATTGGCACACATGAAACAGAGACAGAACAGGCATTTTGTGTCACTCCAATCATGCTGAGATAAATACAGTTAAATATCCCTTTATTTCAGAGTATGTCTTATATAGTCTCATTCCCACACATTCTTCTTTCCCTAAGAATAGAAAGGATAAGAGATGTAATACAGACTATTTATATCCAGGCAGCCCGGGCCGATCTATGTGAAAGACAGGCAACAAATTCAGGGAGAGATATGGACCCCTGAGACCTGATATAATATATTACTCATTGTGTATAATTCAAATAGCCATCCATCCCCGGTTAGTCATTCTGCTTGCATCAGGCCTTTCACATTCATTATCATATCAGTTAACACAATTTAATGCAAATGGCTCCACCCAGAAGCAGTGCCTACATATCAATTACTGACAATGTTGTGCACGACAAGAGTTATTATGGTAACACTGCTGAATTAAATTGCACCTGAGAGGAAGTATGTGAATGAGAATGGCAGGACGCAATGAAACATTAAGAGAGGATGTGAAAAAGAGGAATAAAATGTTTTGTCCCCACTCCTTTATTCTCTGAAGGACCCTCTTGGCACTTCATGAGTGTCTAACCAGATGCCTACTCAAGAGGCTCCTACATCTCAAATCAATGTTATTCCAACAAATGAAGATGAAATAACCTGCACTCAGAGCCCCTCCTGGCAACTGGATTGCCACCCACTATGTCTACAGAGAAAATACACTGAAATCATTAAGTCTCACAGCAGAGGGTCAATGGCTGCATACAAATTTTGCTCACGCTATTTTCAGGGATGTTTATCTCTGCCTTTATCTACCTCTTTTCAGCCTGATTATGATAAGGACACTTAAAGCATGCACTACAGTTTCACTCCTAAATGATATACCCATCATCTACACAGCTAAAGTAACTACTCATATAAATAGGGAGCAAATCCATTTTAAGAGGATTTAATATTCAAACAATGAGTTTCAAAGCTGACATAAATATTTTCACAACTTGTTATCAGATGCTGTATGGCTGTGATGTTTAAGAGAAAATGTAAGGGTGTATGGTTACACAGATCCTTTTTGAGTGCTGTTGCATTTTGTGAATCCTTCAAGGCATAACCAGTTTTCCCTGTAGGACCTCTGAGGTATGAACTAGGATCCCCATGAGACACAGGGCACTGCATTTATAAGCAGATGGTGGCAGCTTCACACTCCCACATGGGAACAGTACAGCATTTTATTTCCCCTTAGAAAACCTGTCAACCTCACAATGAAAATAAAGCACACACTGAGGAATAATGCCATTCAAATAGCAAGTCAGCATAATAATAAGTGCAACGTTTCGATCCTGTAGCAGAATGAGTTTAGTGTTGTGAGGGCATGTTTCTGTCTGGAATTTTAATAAACTTGGATGACTCAAGTTTTTAACTGACTTTTTTCATTAAGGAGCTGCTGCACTTTGACATAGATCATATAAACATTATTTAGCACACTTTGAGCTAAAACCTTTCTGTAGATACTGCATATAATTACAGAAGCTTCCCTTATTCTTTCTAGAACTGCAACTTTCAATTGATTGATTAATTAGTTGATCACATCAAATTAATTGGCAAATATGTTCATAATCAATTAACTAACAAAGGCTAACTGGTTTCTTAGTTCTCTATGGTAGTCAACTGAATGCATTGGTTTTTAGTTTGTAGACTGTTGGTTGGGACAAAACAAGATATTTTATATTGTATCTTGAAACCAGTGATGAACACATTTTATTCTTATTCTGACATTTTAAAGACCAAACAACGAATCAATTAATCAAGACAATAAACGACACATTAATCAATAATAAACATCATTGTTAGCTGCTTTCTCTGTTCAGAGGGATGCCAACATGTCATCATGTCATCATTCTCAACAAAATTTGGTGCGTCCTATAAAGTCCTGCAGCATCATTATTAATGGACGCCACTGGCAGTTAGTTTTACCCATGGGAGGACCTCCCCTGAATTTGTACTATTGATTAGCTGTTTACTTGTATGTGATGATATTAAGAAACACAACAGAAAATTGATACTGGAGAACTCCACAAAACCCTGGATTGTGGTAAATAAACATTTTTTCAAGCCTTGCAAGTACTTGTTTGAGGTTAGGGTAAAATTATCGTCATGGCCACAAAACCTCAACTAATTTTTGGTTTTGAGTCCCAATCTTTGGCAAAAAGGTTTAACATTAATCAAGCCCATCCACCACCGTGATCGCCACATACTCACCATGTTACATAAGTTACAGACATAAACTGTTTACTGCAGAATAAAAAGAGGCAATTATGTTTCCTTCATGTACTGATAAGCACACCAAAGCTAACAATTAAATGCAGACTATTTATAGTTCAAGTTTATTAGTTAAGCAAAACATAGATAGAGACAGCCAACAACCAGCAACATTTCAGCAATAACAGATCCGCAAAATGCTTCTGCTCTGCTTTTAAGCATTTCGAATTATTTGAACCAAACCTTCAGGCAACGTTAATTAACTTGTGGCCAATAGTCACATCCAGATGACCATGAAGAAACTCACAAACTATACCTTCTAGCTACAGAAACAGTATACATAAGGTCTATTTTAAGGCACAAAATGTATCAATTACACGGAGGTGATTAGATACTACATGCTGATGTTTAGGGAAAACTGTTACAGTAGCCATCATTCACTGACTCTAGGGCTGCTCGATTTTGGAAAAAATGAGAATCACGATTTTTTGGTCAAGATTGAAATCACGATTCTTCAAACGATTCTTTTTGAATTTGAAAATAAAATGCATTCATTTGGCATTTCGGCAAAAAACTTACTATCACAGAGTTTTCAAAATGATTAAACTACACAAAATGTTCAAATAAAAAATAGAAAATGTTCTTCAAATAGAAAATAATGTACAAATAAATATGTATCCAGCTGTTCAATGAATAAAATAAATATAGTAGAAAATCAAATAAGACAACTTAAATAAACTTAGATTAACTCTCTCGTGTTTAGTGCACTCACACATTTTTAATCTAACATCTTTTGTAAACGACACTCAACAAATTGTATTCTGTAAACTGATCCAGTAATGGATTAAGGCTGGAAGGACTGGCCCATCATACTAAGCACTCACTGAAACTAACTTGTCTGGAACTTCAGAATCATTTTAGGTGAATATGGCACATACTTAAAGGTTTTTTGCCAAAAACACCAGCTGTTAACATGATCAGGCTTCAGAGATGAGCGCAAGCAGGAAACAATATTTCCACTAGTGCTAAAGACTCGCTCCGACTCGCTTGTAGCACATTTTGCACATTATGTGCAAAATGTTTCGAAGAATCCGAAGAATCCGAAGTGCTGCCATACAAGAGAACCTTCCTTAAATGTTCAGCTTTGAGTTGTCAAAAAAGCGAACATTTTATAAATTAATGAAATTTCATCAAAGCAACAAATCTGGATACATCGTGTTGAGACATTTCATAAGCCTGTGTTGAAGTACTCATGAAGCCCAGAATGGTTCATGAATGAGTTGCTGTGGATATTCTGCAAATGTTCTCTCCTATTCCTAATTTATATGTATTGAGAAGCCTCAAGGCAGGCCTACATGTATATACAAACAGAATTTTAAGAAAGACTTGGAATCTATCTGCTGTGGTTTCAATCACTTGCCAAGATCCACATGCCTTAGCTCTGTGAGCATTCAGAAAGAGCTGTGGAGCAAAGTGTGGGCACAGAGGAGTAGAGCAGTGCGCAGAGGTTGGGAAATATCCAAATACACACATTCAAACTATCCACACCAGGCACAAAGTATAAAGCTTACTCCAAACTTCACAGCGCCAAAGGCAGAATGTGTAAAAAAAAAATTAAAGCCAAAATTTTCCAAATGGTCCATTTGTCAGAAGCAATGATTGCCAATAAACTTTGTACTCCAACTAATTTTGGTGATCTCTTGAAGTTTTTCCACCATAGCGTAATTTGATGGATTGCAATAACATTTGGGATACATATTTATTCTCCCTTCAGATTTAAATATAATAACGTTGGTGATCTTACCTTTTTACCATCATCAGTTCAAAATAGTTCAATTCATCCAATACTTTGATTTATGACAAAATACAAACAAAGAAACCTTCAGGCCTCTTGTAATGAATTAAGCATGTGATGATGTCAGCATGATATAACTAATTTGGTGTCTACATGGCTTGCCCTTTTTTTCATGTTGATCATTTACCTAGTAGGGTCAAACATTGCCTTTTTCAGTCCAATAAGGTTTTTGGGAGCTGTAATCCAGTGTGCATACAGGCACTTTTTTCCCTTAAAAAAGACCTGCCACAAATATTGGGCCGTTAGTCTTGTTAGGTTATGTATTTCACAATAACTTGATAAAAACCAAGGGCTGTGGGATTTTCTCAGTCAACATAAGACAATCTAATTGTTTAAATCAAGTAAGATTAAAAAACACTTACTGAAATTGAGTCATAAAGGGTTTTATTTCCCTCAACACGAAATATTTGTGGCACTGCTCACATGATTTAACCCTTCTAGTTTTACTCTAGTGTTTTAAGAGCAACACAAGCAATAAAGCAGCCACAGTAAGTCTCAGGGTTTTCGAGTCTGTCAAATACAGCCAATTGTAGCCAATTATATGTGAGCAAAATCTCCCACTTTATGCTACATAGAAGCTCCAGCGTCATTGCAATGGTCACCCACACACCCTTTTGAACCGTTATGATTCCAGTGACCATCAACTTCATCTCACCTGAGTTAAGGTAATCCACCTAGAAATTCTATTTGGCTGCTGTCCCAAGTGTGCTTTCTGAGCCTCAATTATGTTGTTAAACTAGCAACCTTACACATAAAAGCCCTCTAGCTGTCCCTCTAAAGCGACACTAATTAGATGGCAACTACAGCCAAAGGGGAGCTGCATTACCATACCTACCCATCGCCTGAGTGTCTGTGTGTGTGGCTGAGCAAAAGAACAAAAGAACTGGTCACAGAGTACACTAAAGTTAGACTGCAAGCTTCAGAGACTAGCACAACTGCCTACTCTGGAAGCCGTTCCAAATGTGCCTCTATCATTCACAGTAATGAGTCCTCTTTACCTTGTTGAGAAGAGAACTCATGACTGCTTCCCTGAATAATAATTGAATTAATGTGCTATATTTATAGGCTAAGGTGTAGAGACTGAGCTTTAAGACACTTATAAAACACTGATGATCAATAAAAATGATCTTTGCTTTGAGGTAATGAGCCAGAAGAAATGATCCCTGTGAACCACTGGTGTTTTCATTCCAATCAAATACTACTGCAGCTGATTTGACTAATTAGCTCCTCCCTCTCTAACTGAAGGTGTGTTAATTAGCCACATCTTAGCAGTGTTAATTAGCCTACCTCCTGAGCAGGCGGCAGAGCAGTCGTCCACCAATTGGAAGATTAACGGTTCGATTCCCGACTCCTCCAGTCCACATGTCAATGTGTCCTTGGGCAAGATACTTAACCCCAAATTGCTCCCGTTGCTGCGCCAATGATGTGTATGAATGGTTAGTCTCTTCCTGATGAGCAGGTTGGCATCCTGTGTGGGTAGCCCCTGCCATCAGTGTATGAATGTGTGTGAATGGGTGAATGACATGTAATGTAAAGCGCTTTGAGTGGTCATAACGACTATAAAAGCGCTATATAAGTACAGTCCATTTACCATTCAATTAGTAAAAAACAGCTGGTGGAAAGTTTGGCAGGAGTGAAAGCCTGGAGACTCTGCAAAGACACATGACATGATTCTCTTCAAGGGAATAATTATCCTATATAAGCCAAGCTAAATGATAAATATACCTCTCTAGCAATAAGTTAAGAGTGTCCTCCTCTCTTTGAGAACAAAGGATGCATTACCATCACTGGAAAATAAACAACAGACCACTTTATCTCATCTCTTATTTCATTCATCATTGCATGGCTTCAGCCTTGAAACGAAGCTTTCCCATAAAGCTGGTACTTATGTTACTGAAGCCAGAACATTAGTTTTCATTAAGGCTTATCAACCATGATTTCAACCTACAATTATTTGGATGCCCTTTGAGCTCTCAGTAATGTTTTGTTCAAAAGCACGAACAGAAGAATAGTTTCTCACTTTAGAGAGAAACTGCTTTAAACAGGTGAAGAAAGATCTGACTTTCTAAAAGCCACATTCATGTGACAATCAAGGACACAGAAATGAGGTAGAGCTCACTATTAATTGTTTAATAATAGAAATCGCTATTTGAACAGGTACAATTTTAAAATCCAAAGAGCTGCAATTTTAATTATAACTAATATAATTAATAGTGTCTTAATAAGCTGTAATAAGCCTGATTGCTGCCATCAAAATTTCAGCTGGAGCCAATTAGCATTAATTCTGTGGTTTGGCTAAACAAAAACAAGAAATCTTGGTGTTTGCGTGGTTAATATGCTCTATATCAGGGGTCTTCAACGTTTTCCAGGCCAAGAACCCCGAAACTGATGGAGTGGCGACCCCCTTACTTAAATATTAATTAATATTTAATATTTTATAAAATTGTGTTTTATATTAAACTGGTCCTATAGTGCCATGTGTAAATGTACCTTGTTATTGTGTATTCAATACTAAAATATTCAAATAATATCAGACATCCCAACCTGCAAAAAGTCATTTCAGGGAGATCAGTTCTGGGGGTGGGGGGTGGGGTTCCTGTTACACTTGGTGTCGGACCGGGTGAGGGGTTGCGATCGTTACTGGTCCGGGTGGGTTGGGGGTGCAATCAGCTATAAGGACGCTTTGCTCTCACACGCGCTGCATTTATGGTCACACAAACACACACACGCGCGCAGTCACTCTCTAGCTCATGCTCTTGCTCGGGCGTCAGGGGGCCGCTATAAATATGCGGGAGACTCTCGGAACTTCTGGGAGAGTTGGGATGTCTGTAATACACAGGTTCATATATTTATGTTTTTATTATTATTTTTAACATGTGCAAGGTACGGCCTTGTGATTGGCACAGCAGCGATAGGGGCGGGTCCTCCTCGTTGGTGGGACAGATGTTGTGAATGAACCGGTGCCCAGTTTGAAAGAGCTCCTGTGTGTCGCTGAATGTGTGCATTGCTGACTGAAAGACGTCTTCTGCCTCCATTTATCTGTTCACTACAGTGTTTTGGATTCATGTTAATGTGTAAAGACATTTCAATTTGTGGAAAACATTGCGAGGGGGAATATTTAAAAAAAAAAATCTAATTAAACTTTTGCGACCCCCCTGCAGTACTTCCGCGGACCCCCTAGGGGTCGCGGACCCCCTGTTGAAGACCTTTGCTCTATATGCATACTGTTGTTTCTACATTTTGATGATGTTTTGAAGAAGAAGAAACACCCCTCTGTCTAATTTCGGATGGGTCTTTTTGTTGTTCATAATGGACAAATGCTATGGTAATCCTTTTTCGTGCGTATATAAAATCTACTTAATTGCTTAGCTTCCTAGGAAGCAGGAAGCTCCGCAGATGTCGAACATTTTGTTTGATAGTGATAGTTTAATTTGTAGAAAATAAACACAATTTAAAATCACAATTGCAATAATCGTCAGAAAAATTTTAATTATTTGCAATGTTGAGCAAACATCTTAGTAATTCAGTGCAATTATGTTGTTTAATAAAATACAAATAGATTTCATGAAATAGCTCTTGCCCGTCAAGCAAAGCAGCACAATGAAAAGTGTATTACCTATCTAAAAATGCACAGTTGGAGAAGCAAAACTAACTCAATTTTGAATCCACAGTGAACAGTGACCTTTTTAAATGCAATGATATACTGTATTTATAGTGAATGCAGACTGCCGAAGAGGATAGGGGAGGAGGGCATTGCTGTAATAGAGTATTAAACCACGGTGAGGATGGCTGGTCAGCTCTGATAACAACACCTTTCCCACAGCAGATGTATCTGTCTCCTTGCTCTGCCTCATCCTTTCACAGATGCAGATGAATCTCAGGTCACTGTCAATGACACACACATACCTTAGTGTGCAGCTGGTCTGCAGTGAGAGGCTGAGGCCAGGCAGGGGTGAGAGGTGACAGATAGTAAAGACCAGAAGATATGACTGGAAGAGGATGCTGAAGATACAGATGGAGCACTGTCTGTGTGTTATCCATGTTAAAGTCATTACATTCAGCCAGCTGCTTCGGTAAGTGCTGAATGACCACACTGCAACTCCAAGACAATACTAAAAGCCATGTTTCACATAAGTCTTAACCTTCCTCTGACCTGACGACCCATTCAACATTATAGTCCCTTCAGACTATAAAAGATTCTGGGCTACAAGCACAATAATCTCTTGTGCTAGTAGTTAATAATACAATCAATCAACTCTGTAGCTTGTTGCGATAAACAAATAAAACTACAGCTCTTAGTTTTACAAGTTACCTTCAGCGTCACTGGACTGCAGAGGAGACATTTACAAAGAAAAAGAGAAAGAGAGAGGGAGAGAGGGAGAGAGAAAGAGAGAGAGAGAGAGAGAGAGAGAGAGAGAGAGAGAGAGAGAGAGAGAGAGAGAGAATTTCTGTATGACTCAGCTGGGAACTAAAGCCCCAGTTTCTAAACATCCAAGAGACTCTGTTTGTATGCCTGCTGAGATGGACAACTATCTAAACTTCTAGTGCTTTATAATAGCCCATGTAAACAGCACTTTTCAGGTGCGCAGGAACCACTTTATGAACTTCTAGCCCAAAAATAGTAGCTGCAGTGGAGAGTACTTACAAATGGCCAATTCCTCAGCAGATTCTCATTCTATTGGAGACAGGTGCTTTGGGGTTTTTCAATCTCCTTTTCCATATATGCATGTCTCCTTTTCATTCACTGAAACATTGGTGCCATGCAACAGTAAATTAAGTAGCATTACACTCTCTGTAGTTGTTTCTTTGTGTCTGAAAATGGGGGGGAAAAAAACATTCTGATCTTTCACAGTTCCTCAGCAGTAGTAGAAAGTAGAAATGTCCAAAAGGGACTTTTACCTTCTGTCTAGTTAATGTTGTACCTTAGTATTTGGAAAATTTGGTCAAAATGGGGAATAGGACTATTAAGGGAGTTCTTGCAGTTGTATTCAACAGCTTAGTCAGTTTATAAGAAAACAGACATGTGTTTGGTTGTCTTGTACTGTAGTTAAAATTACAATAAAATAATAAAGATTGTTGTATTTTGACAGCTATCGTCAGTAGATGCACGTAGGCTACATTTAAGCTGCGGCTACGTTGCCTTGAAGTCAGCAGAGGTTATATTGGTATTTCTCCCTCCTCTATTCTGTCTGTTATGTCTTCTATTTTGCATTCTTCGATGCTTGACTGTTCAAAGTTGATGTCTAATTGCCTCTGTTTGCCTCAGAAGAAACTGCTTTTAACTGTAGATATATAAGAGAGCTGAAAAGGTTCTGCTTTCAAACTAAAGTATAGTTACCTAAGAAATCTCTAGACATTATGTCACCCACGCAGGACCTGATGTCCACAATAATAAAGGAAGTATACAGAACCTAACAAAGTGAAAAAAGACAGCAAAATACATTGCAATTAGCGGTTTTACATCGTTTACATCCAGCCTGATACATTATAATGGATATTTCAGCAAACTTTTCACACTAATGAATCTGCCTTAATGTAAACAAGGTACACATGACATGCCAACACATTCTTCTTCACAAGATCATCATCGTGCCAGACTGACTTGTTCATTAAAAACAGAAAAAGAACTGAAGATTATCAATAGCAAGTAGACGTCTTCAATCTCATTCAAAATAGAGGAGAATGTGATATAAAAATGGGTCATTCTTATTAAGATCTCACCACATTCTATCTTCTTTTCATTTTTTTCAAGACTCTTCCCGCTTTCATGGGAGCGGTCGTCTCTAATTTCTCCTGGGAGCCACAAGCTGCTGCTATCTCAGCTGTGTTTACTAATCTTCCCTCGACACCAATTTCTCAGTCCCACAAAGTTAATACTGGTCCAATGTAAATAGCCTTATCTCATAAACTCTTGTTATCCCCCACCTTGGCTGCCCAATGTGATACATGGTTGGAAGTCAACACAGGGGGATTAAGTCAGAACAGGAAAAAAAGAGACCAGTATCTACAGTAAGGTTATCCTTCTTAAATAAAACAGTGAAAATGTCAAGGTCTACCTAACAAAGGCATACCACTTTCACTACACAATGAAACCAATCAGACGGATAACATGATCTATGCACTGTTTCAAGTGTGGAGCTGGAGGATGAGTAGATAATACATTAAACTGAATCTGTCTCCTGGTCCTCAGAGCTGATCGATTTGAGATTTGATGCTCAGAGCTTCTTGCCATTGTGTCATGTGCACGTAACAGTACCAGCCTCATTCCACCTGAGCAAGTCTGCTCCTCCAAAGGCCCCTGATCACTGTAAATACCATGGACGTAAATGTAAAATTCACTGGAACTGGCAGGTTTGAACCCAAAAAAGGGTTAGGGTTTGAGGTTCAGTTCAGTTTACTTAGTCAACAGGCAATGTCAAAACCAGCAGATCAGTCACACAGACAACAGGTCTTTTCTACAGGTCCATCTATAAATGCTTTGTTCATACAGACTGAGGACAGTCTCCCAGGTTTTGTTGTTGCAACTGGGTGGAAACAGAGAGTTTTAAAAGACATGTGCATTGCAGAACTAATCCAAAGTCTTAAGGGCAGTCCTTCATATTGGGGCCGTGACATGCAGTTTACTACGGAGGAGAATGAGAGGTGAGAACCATTTCAAGTAAGGTGTGTCCTTGACAAAATGCCAGGGGTGTAGATTTGTTAGAGGCCATTCTCACCACAATTTAAGCAACTACCGTGCATTTGGTAATCCCCAGACTTCAGTAGGTGGGGCTCTCCAATTTTCTGGTATCACAAAACTACTCAGGCAAACAAATCCGACAAGGGGCAGACAGGGAATCCAAAGTCCAGAAAGCACACAAGACAATCTGGCAGAGAACAAAGGGACTTGTGTTTATGCTGAGTGACTAATAAGGGAATGAGCTGTAGGTGAGTAGATGAGTGGGGAAAACTAGATGAACGGAATGAGGTGACAGGTGGCTGGATCTGACATGACAGGCAAGTTAGTTGAGTTCTCAATTTGCATTCTTGTCTGTACTTGTTTTTTTGTATGCTTGTCAAGGTCAAGGCAGATGGCCACCTAACTAGAGCCTGGGTTAGCTTGAGGTTTCTTCCCATTAAAAAGGGTAGCTTTTCCTTGCCACTGTTGCTAAGTGCTTGTTGGGTCTGTTTAAATTAAAATGAATAGTATGGTCTAGACTGGCTCTATGTGAAAAGTGCCTAGAGATAACTTCTGTTGTGATTTGGCGCTATATAAATGAAGATAGATGGATAGATAGATTGATTAATTGATTGATTGTAAAACATCACCAGTCACAACACAAGAACAGTGTTTATTCAAAGTTCACGTCCAGCCAAGTAAGGACAAAATTCCCAGATGTGCTCTTGCTTGTCTCATTTTACAGAGGATACATCCACAGCTGACTTGTATTGACATGGGACAGTCAAGTATCCGGGAGTCACATCCTGCCTGGACTTTCTGTTTGCGTTTTAGTTTATGTACTATTTTGAAATATTTTCTCCTTGTGTTTCTGTTATCTTTACTTCCTGTGGTTTCATCTGTGTCCCGTTTGTAATCCCAGTATTTAAGTTCAGTTTACTGTTCAGTGTTTGTCGAGTCGCCTTGTCCGGTTTGTGTGTTCTGTGCTGCTACTCCCTGTCCTGTTATGCCCTGTCATGTCTGTTCTGCTCAGCCTTGTCTGCTTACTTTGCTCTGTCTTGCCTTCCGTTTGGTTTTTCACTCACCTCAGTCAGCTTTTGTTTTTTTTGTTTTTTTGCCTGCACCATCAAAAAAAAGAAAAAGAAAACACTTTTTCTGCATCATTGCTTTTGACTTTGCTCTCTGCATTTGGGTCCACCTGCTCAGCTACTACCTAGGATACATTTTGCACCAATTGGCAGTGGTGGAGATTTTGAGCCAGGCTTGTCATTTTTGCTGTAGGACTGTGAATTTGTCACTTTATTAAATTTGAATATTTTTTCAAATGATAAAGTACCATTTAGTTTCCCAATATGTAGTCAGTTCATCTGAATATCATCTATTTGGAAATTTGCTCCAACATTTTCTGGGATCAGACAGTCATGTCAGGTGCTAGGAGCCCCACCTCTGAGCCATTCAGTGTCCGTCATCATCCAAGGGAGAACATGATCCGATGAACTAATTGGTGCAGCTCTTTGGTAATTTACAGCTGGATTTAATGTCTGTAGCATTTTGATAGATGATATAATTCCTTTCAGATGATAAATATTGGTCTCACAGATTAAATCTAACATTAGCTGCCACATTAGTTTGTCTGAATGTAAGATGAAGCTTCATGTTTTTACTGGACAGAACAACAGCGCTGCCTCTGAGGCTCTACAGTTTATGGAATGATCTCACTATACATAAATGTATTAAATGCACAGATCAGCCTATATTGAATTAAGTTTTATTTTATCAAGGTAAATAACAGCTTGGAATTTTATTATAGCTACATTACAGACAGAGTAACATAATTTGCTGCATCTCTCTGTCAGTGAGGTTTTTTTTTTAGGAAAAAAAGTGTTATTGAAGTTTTGGGTTGAGATTATTTTGTCTCAGTGCAGGCAGGCAGGTGTGTTGAAGTGGAGCCGGTGTCATCAACAAGTAAGCTGCAGATGACGTTCCAATTACAGATGGACCGTACTGCATCCTTTCTTCCTTAGAAGTTTGTACTTCCGAGTCAAACTTGCCAAGTCCGAACTACCAAGTAAACAAGTCTGAACTTGGAATACTTTGCATTGAGAAAGGCCCAATGACATGGCATGAGAACAAAAGCCCAAATGAAAATAACTAAGACTTGGGATTTGTGACAGTAAATTTTAATTAAACCCAAAGGGAAAAGTATTAATTATCCCATCGCCTGCCGTGAATTGGCTGGTGGCTGCGGGCAGATTCTCACACTGAATGCTGATGACATGGAGGTAAATGAGGTGCAGTTTAAGAGTTAAGAATTGAATTTGAGATTTATCAAGTTCAGGATCCAAATTGGATATATGCCTGGAGGCAGGGAGGATTTTTAGTCCTGTATATCATAAATATCACAAGTACGAAGCTTTTAAAAATAACACCACTTCTCCCTGCAGGACGTTTTTGACCATTTTCAAAGGCTATTCAAGTTGATATTTTGCAGGAGGATGAAGTGCTCCCTGCAGCCAACAATTATTTCTTTTTAAAGCCAAATCAACTAGTTTGTATCCTCTAGATTACACCGTATCTTGTCATCTTTACATCTGTTCCTCTTGACTTATATCTGCTACAGTAAGTGTCTCTTCTATTTCCAAATTAGGCATCTGTCCTTTCCTCCAAGCTTGTAATATTACTGCTGCTATTGAATGTACAAGCTCTCCCTGGTGTACAATAAACAATTAAATGCATGCTTTTGACATGGATTGATTGAGATCTCATCATTAAACAATAGATAGATTGATTAGTTACACCAGAAAGAGAGATTGGTATCTTACTCATATTGCACGTTTGTACCGTAGCAGTGCTTCAGCAGAAAGCCCACTGCTGCCACTGATATTTCTGCCAAGGAGCTGAAACAGCACTCTACTCTTTGTCAGTTCCCTGTAGGTATTTGTTAATGCAGAGATGGAGGAGCGCCTTATAAACTATGCATGCCATCTCCCTCTGGCAACCACTAGTAGAGAGGATGATGGCAGGAAAATGCCGGTTTCCATTAGTCCTGTGAGGCTGGTTAACATAAAATTATCCTTGGGGTTAGCAGGAAGCAGACAAAACTGGGGTGAGTGCTTCATTAAAGCTGATGCATAATGGACATTGGACATCTATAAAGGCTGATTTGCACACAGTCACACTTTTCTGATATGTTGACGACATTGATTCAAACACAGCCCATTTATTTCCCCAGAGTTTAGGACAATTTAAAGAGAAACAGAAGCATGCATGGCAACAGCTGATTTGTGACACAAAACAAGCCTGTGGTCTTATTTGAACACTTTGAATGAATGCTTACTTCAAGTATTTCAGTGTAAGATTTAAAGCAAGACATACTGTTGGTCAACTCTGTCCATTCAAAGATATGAACACAAAGAGACATTTGGCCAGACACAAAAAAAGCTGCAGTCTGAAAAAGTAGTGAAGTAAAGCTCACCCCGCAGGAGGTCAGAACTGGTGTAAGGTGAATTGTACGTGCGAAACAGCAGCCAGTCAAAGTCATCCTCCTCCCCCTGGGTGAAGTCACAAAGATTGGGGTCTGAATCCTCTTCAAACGTGCAGCCAGCAGCTGGAAAAAAAACAAAACAATGTCAGTCACTAAAAGGAATAACAATTATGTTTTTGCAGTTCAGTTTTAAGGTAGCTTCATTGTACAGATGTCTTTTATTATAAATATTTTAATTATTTATTTAAATTTTCTCATTTTGTCAGACCAACAGTTTATCAAAAAGCTAGTAGTATGAAAATTAGTATTTTTTCTCATTTCTAGGCTTTACACAAACAGGATTTTTGGGGCCGATCACCGATCAGTGAGTTTAAATTAACCGATCACCGATCACCCATCAGTGAGTTTAAATAAACCGATCAGCGATCCGATCACGTCTTCTTTGTCCACGCTCCGTTTCTTAAACTCGGCATGCTCCTCCTCGTGTTCCTATCCAGGTACATTTGTGGTGTTGAAACATGTTGCAGATGCTTCCCCACGAGGTACTTTAGTGTTGCACAGATTGTTAAATAGCTTGTGTTTTATCTGTCTGCCCACATCACCCACATGTTTGTTTGATTCAATATTCAAAAAACTTTATTGTCCGTCACATCGTGACAGGGCTCAAAACTAGCTGTCGGATTCAAACAAACATGTCGGCGGTGTGGAACTTCTTCGGAGTAAATGAGACAGATAAAACACAAGCCATCTGCAATCTATGCAACGGGAGCATCTGCAAAAAGTTTCAACATGACGACATTGATCAGATCGGCAAATTAAGACATTACAGCCGATCTCACTAATTGCATAAAATGCTAAATATCGGCCGATCCGATATAGCCGGTCAGATCGGCGTAAAGCTTACTCATTTGAGAAGCTGAAACCAAAAAACATTTTACATTTTTTACTTTAAAACAATTAATCAGTTATCAAAAATGTCAGTCAAGCAAGTGATAAATCAACTAATGATCTCAGCTCTACAGTCTAGAGCCTTTGATTATCACAATTTGATGTGTGCTGTATTTGTTTCCTTCTGAATCTCTTCTGAATTCCCTTTATGGAAACTAGGAAAAATATCATATACCAAATTATATCATTAATATACTTCATTCCACACTTCCTCTACACTTCTCACCACAGACCAGTCTAACAGTTGGCCACAATGAAATGTGCACTGCAGCCACATCAACGGATCAACCACCACTATACTCTTTAACACTGAAGCATGTGAACTGAGCCAACCAGGCTTTACACTGCTGCTCCCAACCCTGTTTTTACAAAGGTCTGCTTCTGCTCGGCTTTGATATAAAGGCTGCACAAGGGTTACTTTAATAAGTACAGTGTTATGGATACACTAGTTCTGTAGACAATGCCTGTAACTTGTGACCTTCTCAGACATATATTCTGCTCTTTGCATTTGCAAAGTAATTTAAACATGAATTCAGAGTGTAAGTTATTGCATCTTTTACAAGGTGACTAAATAAAGAAACATTTACATCAGATCAGAGCTACAATACTTTAAATGTAAAAACAGCACTACAAACTCAACAGTATAAGAACATAGATTGTATGTTATATATCTGAGGTCTATGCCTTTTAAATTTCAGTGCCAGGTACCTGTGACCAACAGTCTAGATTGTATGATCAAATGAAGGGTGAACACAAGTTCATTATCATACACAAGAGGATTTTTTTTCAAAATATATTAAATAAAATGTTTTCACATGTGCACAATATCTCTCAAACCAACAACAAATCAAGCAATGAGCTATAATTATGTTAGACTCGTACAAAAGAACGCAAACACTGGCAAAAGCAATAATTGCTGCTGCATCTGAGGAGAATTACCCCTCCTATAAAACATGCAAAAACAAGACTACATATCCCAAAGCCCATTCACAAAGGCACATACAAATAGAAATAACATTTGAGAGAAAGCAGGCACCCTGGGGAATGTAGTGATTATCATAATACCTCACAACCTGCTATTCTATGCGCCAAAAAGCTATTTTTTTCAAATTATATTTAATAGCTATGGCTTTAATGGCCCTTGGGCCCTGAATAATGTGCTTCAGTCGTTGTTCTCTGCATCTGTTGCCATATTTCACATTAGTCCATCGGTGTGAGAATTACAGTCTAACAGTGGGCAGTTTGAACAGCCCAGTCGTAAGACCAGAGTCTGTGTCAGTAATAATTGGAGCAGGACAGCACGAGATGCGACATGCTAATGATAGGAATAACCATGAGCAGGTCCTGAAGGTGACCCTTGTCGTCTACAGCTTTATTACTGCTCATTCTTTTCTCTGCCATTATCTGCCATTAAACAAATGGTCTCAATATGACTGCAGACAAAAAAAAGCAGCTGGCTTCAGCAAAGTGAGGATGCATAATTCTCTTTTTACTACTGATGTATAAGCTACAGCTTCTAATCATTAAGAGGTTATTGCAATTGTTTGATATGTTTCAAGTAACTGAAAATGGAGGACACAAATAACATTCAATGATAGGGCTTAATTCTTTTTTCTTTTTTTTCTTCCAGTGCCAATGAGTTGTCCTTGTACCAATACTGAAACAATGTTTTTTTCAATACCTTAGCTTCAGGAATCTTCTATCAAGTATCAAGTCTTTCAACGTGTCAACATTAATGTTAGTGTCATAAAACACTTTTTTCAACTTTCTCTAGATAAAAAGAGAGAAAAAAGAGTCTACAGCCAAGCTAGTGGCTGTGTGAGGCTGTACTTTGACACAGTAATCTTTAGAGCTTAATGCTCACATTAGTTAATATCATATTATATCATATAATAATGACACTGCTGGAATGCTGACAGGTTATGCTTTTAAAAAAATAAAAGAGAGAAGGCAAAGCGTCACACTCATAACACTGATGCATTTATTATTTATTGTTATATAATTGTTAAAAACTCATGGTCACATTCTTATTTTAGTGTGTTGTAGCAAGCTAACATTTGCTAATTAGCACTCAAGAGAATTAAAGTGCAGCTGAGGTTGATGGGAATTTGGTTGTATAAAACATGTTGCACATTGACTGTATATAAATATGAACAATGTTTCTCCACTTCCTACTGCTGTGCAAAAGTGAGGCCAAAATATCTCCTTTCATGGAGCATCCATCTTGCTTGTGTGAAGCAATTTGGAGCCAGAGTCTGTGCAGTAGGGTCAGGCGGCGGGATGGCGGTCTGCGATAAACGTGGCCTCTACTGTCACAACACCTGATGGAGGTTTGACAGTGGCTATTACAGCCGTCAATCATAACTTCACACCCCCCTTTTATATATTCAAATAACTAATTAATAACAATCTTATCAGAACAATGAGCAGTTGGACAAACATCAATGTGATAAGAACTACCTAAAGTGACAGAAATCATCTTTGGGAAAAATGTATTTGATGTGTACTTTGATTTTTTAGTTTGTCTCCTATCTCATCTGCTAACATGGAAGTAGCAGGATTTATAACCTATACTTCAGCTAGCCACTAGGGGGCTATCCAGATGTTTGTAAATGGTATATACACAGATTAAAACCATGACCTAATGATGATGCTAGGTTAACATAAATGTATTACCAGATTTAATGGTGATAATAGAATATTCATTGAGGGATAAAAACATAAATGGGAACCAACGAATATCTGTAAAAATAAATAAATAAAAACATTTTAAAAAAATGGCAAATCCAGAATATATGAAGTACATGTTTTGATATTTCATTGAATAAGTGAAAACTCTGAGCTTCAGGTGGTGCTAGTTGAAAAGTCAAGTGATCACCAAGGGCACAGGGATTTATCCTCTGGGCACCATGAATGTCTATGCACATTTTTTTTTATAACTATAACTATTTTTTTGAATAACTATATGTGCAAAATTTTTTAACCATCCAAATAACTATACCATCCCTAGAGAGCCATGGCACTCACATGGGCAATAAAAACTTACCAAGACTACTAAGCATTCAATGTACTGTATGCCCCAGACACATTACATTCAGTACTCAAGAACAGCATCAAAGTTCAACCTACAGTACACTCTCTGAAACAAAAAAGGACAAGCCAGGGTCTTGCTCTCTGGTTTAAAAGGTTACAGTGGGTCAAAGGTGCTGAGGTTTCTCCAGGTAGGGTATTCACTGCAGCACAAACACACTCAGAATGCCCTTGCCAATACAGCCAGCCACTTGAATCACTCTTGCATCTCCAGTGCTAATGTGATAACACAGAAACATTTCTACCATTGTATAAGCTTGGTCCACTGGGTGAGTGGCATTCAACCAGCAAGGGCGGGATTGTGGGTTTCTCCCTCTAGGTTTTATTTATCACCCTGTGCAGAGCTGTTACTGCACAGATCTGCTGCTGGGGCCAGGGGTTAATTGTCCAGCACTGGGGTCTATTTCTAATACAGCCAGAGATATGGGACCTGACACATCAAAACGTTGGCACTATATTATTCCCTACTGCTTCGGTAAATTAAGCCTACAGACTCCTCCCTACAAAAGCCTCATTATCCAGGAGAAGGAAGCTGGGATCCGAGGCCAGCGCTGGCCGGGAATGTCATCTCCTCAGAACACACAGGCAGAGATCCAACTCATCCATCATGACAAAACACACTCCCTCCTCCACTCCTTCTGGAGGACCAATGGGTGTGAATGGTGTCAGTGGTCATTTTTTACCTGAATAATTATGTATTATTTAGTGCCACAGTTCATGAAGAAACTAACTTTAAGAATTATATGAATGGAATTGCACAACAGATAATTGTACAATTAAAGTGGCCAATCTATTAGTCAGGCTTGCAAAAGCAGAACAAGCTGGTATCATTTAAGAACAATAAAAAAAAGAAGAATTTCTGAGATATCACATTTTTAAATCAGCCTGCTGTACAGCACAGCACCGGGTGGAGGGATAGCTAAGAGTGAACAAAATGGGAAGAAAACAAGATGGTAATCTCCTGAAGATGATGGCGGGTAGGGGTGTGATTAACAGACTCTGGTGAAATAAATGTCTGTCACTTTCAGGTTTTTACCTCTTTGTTACACACTAATCCCACTGTTGACTGAGTCTTTATACTTGATCTACAGAGAAATAAACACAGATCGCACCATAAATAAACTAATACATAACCTCTCTGACTTTATATGGCAACCAAAATAACTTCAGATTTACACTGCTGCCGTTTCCAGGAGCAGAAGTGATGAGGCACGCTCTGTCAGAGGATGGTTGCAGTAGCTCCTCTTTGATATTATAAGGATATAAAAGAAGGAGGTAACTTGTTTACCAGACACTCCAATTTGCCGCCACATTCGTAGGATACGTAAAAATGTTCCCTAGTTTTATACATGCAGTTAATCAAGGCTGTGAGTTTCACTCTGCTCATATCAGTTGTTAGTGTCACATATAGTCTTTCATATTAGATGTGCTATCTCGTCTTCTGTTTACTTGTATAATCCCTCTGCCCTGCCATCTAATTAGGCTGTCAGCTACACACAGTGAATATGGTCAGAGTCTTTGCTTATCCCCTTTATTTGCATATGTTTTAAGCATAAAGATGCTGTCCTCAGCTTATTTAAGGTGCAGCTACTCCAACAACTTTCCACTTGAATAAGTCAAACAGCAAAATAGGATCAAATCAAAGAAGTGTCTGAGCCCTATATCCATAAGTCTCAACAATAGTTAAGTTGTTGTTGATATTTCAAATTAAGGGAACAGTCAAGAAAGACCTCTTAAATGAAGAGTGGGCTACGATCAAAGGGCAATCTTACAATGTTCACTTTTTCTTTTCTAATATCTCAAAGAAATAGAATGATATGTTATTAAAGACAGAAAGCAATCCTTTGATCTGAAACACAGCAGTTAATCTTTTCACCGGCTTCTAAAAGATTTAGTGCAGTGACTAGAATAAAAAGGCCGAGTCCAACACCACAAAGCAGTACTTGTACAGATTGTAAATTAGTAGTACTTGTTTGAGTACCAAGTTGTCCTATCAGCCACTCACAGGGGTAGTGAAAGGCTCTATGTGAGCATAGTGGTGTAAATTAGCTCAAGAGATGTAATTTGGAGGGGCTACAATATGTGTATGTGAGCATAGTGGTGTAAATTAGCTCAAGAGATGTAATTTGGAGGGGCTACAATATGTGTATGTGAGCATAGTGGTGTAAATTAGCTCAAGAGATGTAATTTGGAGGGGCTACAATATGTGTATGGCTTGAAATTCTGGGCTCATTGACAGCAGCTCACTAAGGAGGATAAAACAATGATACCACATGTAACAGGATACCTGTCCAGCCCTGGGCCCTCCCCCACCAATACAGAAGAAAGAAGAGACAAATGCAGAAGAGGATATGAAAATGCATAAATATTAATTATATGCAGTTAAGGAGGGCAACCAAGATAAAAATCCTCTATAATGGATTATATGTCTATATATAGACATATATAGACATACATACATAGGTGTATGTTGACAATAGTGGTTATCGAAATGATTTTGATAGAAATAAAAATGCTTCATCACATTAAAGGACAGGTTCACAATTTTTTAAATCTGTCAGAAAACAACAGTCAGGTTTTTCTCACTGTAATCAGTCTTCCTCTTCATATTGACCATTAGAAGATTAGTTTACAATGTAAGTGATGGGGGACAAAATACACAGTCCTCATTTTGATCCGACATGCACTTAAAATTTTATCTGAAGATAATATGACGCTTCAACCATCTGAGTTACTCAAACAAAGTGAATATCTTCCATGGTTTTAGTCGTTTTAGTAAAATATTCCCTCTTTGTGTTCATCTGCAGTGGAGGGATTGTAACAAAAAGAAGGAATTTGGCAATAAAAAAGACTTTGAAAGCTAACTTGGAAAGCTACAGTATTGATTGATTTGACTAATTTGAGCAGCTAAAGCCTCATATTAGCTTCAAATAAACTGTTAAATACATTTTTGTGCAGAAGGAAGACTGCAGTATAAGAATATCTAAATTAACCTTTTACCACCATGTGAATGTGCATTACATATTACACTTTATTATATTTAAATTTAGGGTAGATTCATAACCCAATGATATTTAGTCAACTAAAACTAGACTAAAACTAAAAAAATGTAGATGACTAAATTATGACTAAAACACTTTAGTCCAAAGACTGACTAAAACTACATCAAAATGTGCTGTCAAAATTAACACTGATTTGAGGGGTATGAGCAGTATTTGAACAGCAAGTTTCAGGTATTTATTGAGAAGAATTTTAAGTCTCATCACAGTGTGGGCGTGTTTGTTCTAATACACACCCACATTATTAAATATTTGTGCTGTCAGCACAAAACTCTGTCAGAATTTCAAAATGGGTTTTTGCTGTTACAAATTTATTTTTGTTGGAATATTGGAAATTGCAAGGATTTCTAGCTACCAGAGAGTATATGACATTGTACATGAGAGGTTCACATCCAGTGACAGACAAAAATAAAAAATCAAGTAATGTGAGGAAGCAAGTTATGACAACACACAGCTGTGCTCATCTGGCCTTGAAAGTAGAATTTATCCAGTCATTATTGCCTGAGACAGATCAAAACCAAGCTCAAGAAACAGACCAAAACACTTAAACCCAGACCCTTGTTTATAATAAAAAACAGTAATAATAATTATGTGTGTGCTCTGCCATTCATTACCTTTGCTTTAGTGTCAACTCCAGTCTCTGCCCTTAATTATCCAGGAGTCAGGACAAGGGGTAATGAACACTAGAACATGTGAAGTCACCTGGGAAATGCAGTGTGTTGATGAGGCACTGATGCTTGTCGTGTCATCGTCAACAAAGTTAGTAGCAAACCGTGGTGGGAAGACAGCCCGTACCTGAGAGCTCCACTCCACACAAGAAAGCCTCATCTCACATCGGGTGTGACTGAGTGTCTGGCTAGTGGGGATCCAGGTGGGAATGGGTGAGTAATACTGGAGGCAGTTGGGGAAGGGGGGGTTGATTTGCATTGCAGCGAGTGTGGCCCGATGCATCAGCAGGAGACAGGTATATTTATTCTCTACAGAGGCTCTCCTCCACAGCACTCCCCTGGCTGCTTCTGAAACCCATCTATCCCCACACCTGAATAAGCAATGAAATCATCTCTCTGCCTCCCTGGGCATTAATAACTCAACCCTGGTGGCTAGATGGGCCCAGTAACACAGGGGGGGCCAGGAAGCAGATTGAGAAAAGGAAGGGTTGGAGATGGTGATGAGGTAGAGGGGCTGAATTACGGGGAATACTACGCAGAACTACGCTGTAAGAAAACATATGGAGAAATAAATTCAAAACAATTTTTTCCCTTTTTTGTCTTCTGAGCGTGAACGATGACACAACAATTGTATTCACACTTGAATCCTGAGATATTAGTCAGCTACAGTTAATCTTGAAATTAATTTTGCCTTCACTTTGAAAGACTAGTACAATATGTCCTCTACAGTGGGTTGATAATAGTATCTCACATGTAAGAGTAAGAGTCAAAAAGCATTATTCTTACAATATCAGCCGTTTCCGTGCTATTCTAAGGGCAACAAAAAGCGAGAACAAGAACACTAAGAAATCTGAGCTTGTTGTCTCCTTTTTCTTCTTCTCTAATACAGAGGGAAAAAATCAATTATTCCACTTCCAAGTTCCTGTGGGTTTAGCGTAGAGGGTGGAAGAAATTTCAGCTAACACTGCTGATAAGAAGTTACTTCTAATTATCATACAGTTTTTTTGAAAATGTGGTTCTATTTTGAGTTGACGTCTTTTCCTCTTGTAGGACTGGATAGCACTCATCATCAATTTAAGAAGCATTTCTCTTCACATCAACAGAAGAAAAAGATAGGCACAGGTGTATAGGTGTAAGCAAATCTAGAGGCTCATGTAAGTAATTAGTTTAATTAGCAGGTGGAAATCTCATGTCTGGTGGCTCACTTTTCAACATCTGTTCCAATTTAGACTTTAGTTTCATAAATGCTCGTTTAGATTTGACAAAATGTGGAGAGACTTTATAAAAAGGAGCTCATTTGCAAATGTAAGCTCAAAGCAAGGGAACAGTATCCACAGTATATCTGCATCATGTAGTGGATGAGGCCCTTAACATGGTGAAGTACCATCAGACACATGTCTCTTGGCTAGAGCACACATTTCACTCCAGTGAGGGATGATGATGCAGCAGAGGAGTTCTTAGGAAAATTAGTGGCCATGTATTCAGATTAGCAATTAAAGGATGACTCCATCTACATTCCCTTCTGGATTTATTAAATGGAAACACCCACTCAGCCATTAGCAAAAAGCTTTGACGAGGGATATGGCCAGAGTATTGATGATCCCCACACACACACACACACACACACACACATAGTTGACTGATATTGTCTTCCTAATGTATTTGCCCAAGTCTTTACATTATACAAAATCATTTTTAAATAGCTCATTTTATTTTTTTATTTTAGGACCTACATGACAACACACAGATTTTTTTTATCTGGTGATAAAGCTGCAACATGGGTGAAAGCTGTATTCATGCCATCAATGTCATATGCATATTTGTATTTAAATAATTTCAAACCTGTTCAGTAATTGTAATGAGTAATTCTTACAATAAAACTTTTCTGTAAGTGAAAAAACATGATTATCCAAAACATCTTTATCCCTCATAAAAAAGGAGATAAATATAACAGTATGACATTCCACCCTTACAATGTAATTAGTGTCTTTCATTTCAATACTAATATATTCTGACCTAATCGTAATGATTTGTAATCCATTTTAGCAGTATGAATCATATTATTATTACATTCTTTACACTGTGATGTCATTAAAATGTGCCTAAGAGGTGTTAATGATGTGTCAAACAAAACATATTGTAAACCAATTACTCAGTAGTACCTTGACGGGATAAAGGGGGTGAAGTTTGGATTTGGAGTTGTGTACAACTGAAGACAGTGAAACTATGTCCCAGCTGTTAGCACTTAAGTTGTTGTAATAACTGAAAGGCTAAGGTAAATATTTGTTTTATCATTTTTTTAGTTTTTAATTTCCTGGTTCATAGATGGGTCATGCTTATTTGATTTTTATCAAACCATCTGTAATACCAGCATGCAATGTGACCACCATCATATGAGCAAAGATACAAACTCCAGGGTTTATTTACATGAAGTGTCCACTTTTAATATCCACCATTATTCAGATCAGACAAACAGTCTCCCAAACAAACTATGTACACACAAACTACTTCTTATTTTCCATCCCAAGTGACCTCAGCCAATTGCATGCAACCCCCGACCAACTCCATTTGACTGTGCATCCTAATCAAACTGCCTGTAGCATCTCAATGCACTGGGAAGAAAAACAAGAAACCCACAACTGGTGTCTATCAACTCTGCTAAACCAAATACCCTGTAGCTACTTCACCGTTCTGCTGCCTGTCAATTCTACTAACACAAAGGCAGCCAATCACTGTCTCCACAACCTGCAGCCTTTCAATTCCACTAACCCACATATAGGTTCACATGAAGGGAGGGAAGTGGGAGATGAACATTTCAGGGAGTATTTCAGTCCACTGTGCCTTTCTCTCTCTCCTTTTTCCCCCTAACAAAAAACATTGTTTCAGTTGTGCATGTAGCAGGAGACATAATGCACTCTTTTCTTTCTCTTCTCCTTTCTACATTTGGCACCAATAAGAAGGAGACAAAGGGCAGCTAATTTCACCCTTTTTTCTGCTAAGGATTTTACACACTAATGTTTTGCAAAAGCCAAGTCTTTTTTTACTGCCTTGGAATCCTTTCCCAAATGCCAGAAAATCAAACAAAGTCATACAGTTCAAACTTGTTCTTCTAAACAAAAACAAAAAAAATGAAGCAGCTGTACGCTTTATGAACTTGAATTTGCACAGTCCATTTTAAAAAGATATCAGTCATTTTTCATTTTAAAAACAGAAAAAATACCTTTAAGTGATGTTTTGGTGACACAAACTTGCAGTTTATAGCTTGACAGGACCATTTGGCTGGACAGTGTGTTATCCTGAGGCAAACCAGCAACATTTCTGGGAAATTAATCCCTGATTTGGAATCAGTTTACTGAGTTGACTCAACTGAGAAAGATGACCAGAGATGTTCACTGGTTTTCAAAATGTTGCTGTGAGCACTGAAGGACTAGGATCATCCAAACGTGCACTTTTTACAAGCAAGACACCACCAACGCCCCAGGCACACACTGACACAGAATAATGATTTATGAAATATGCTTGTGTTGCTTGGTGCAAAGATCCAATGGGTATTCATATGTGACACACAAAAACATTATGTAAACATCATACATTACAAAAGCATTCACAAGAAAGCATATCTCTCCTAAACCAGCCATTATTTTAATACTTTCATCAGCAGTTTACAGTGAGGCTGACATACAGCATCGTATCTGCTGAACCTGTGCATATTTTAAACCCACTGAGAACTTTCAGTTCATAAGTCTCTACAACAGGGGTCTTCAATGTTTTCCAGGCCAAGGACCCCCAAACTGATTACCCCTACTTATATATTTTATAAAATTGTGTTTTATATTAAACTGGTCCTATAGTGCCATGTATAAATGTACCTTGTTAATCTGCATTCAATACTAAGATATTCAAATAATACCAGACATCCCAACCTGCAAAAAGTCATTTTGGTCTGGGGTGGGGGTGGGGGGGGTTGCGATTGGTGCTGGTCCAGGTGTAGGGGTGGTGCGATCGGTCTAATAAGCGGCAACACAGAGCTACTGTATAAGGATGCTTTGTTCTCACACATGCTGCATTTATAGTCACAAACACTTTCACGTGTGCAGTCACTCTCTAGCTCGCGCTCTTGCTCGCTCCAGATTCTGGGAGATTGGATCTCACTTGGGGGCGTCAGGGAGACGATATCAATATGTTTTTATTATAACATGTGCAAGGTACGGCCTCGTGATTGGCACAGCAGCAATTGGGACGAACTAACTTTGTTAGTTAAACACAGCTAATCTTTTTCATCAGGTGTGGTTTGATTACATTTGATTGGTGCACAAAAATGCATGACATCACCCTTTTCTAAATGATCCCTGCCCTTTCGAAACTACTGAAAAGCAATCCCTTGCAAAATAACCAAAACTGTTTACACTGGCAGAAAAAAAAGTGCTTATGTAGGACTGTATTGCTCATTGTAAGAAGCTGATTCAGAAAATAGGTATTCCAGACCTTTTCTAACCCACACATAAAGCTGATCTAATGCTAACTGACAGAGCAACAGCCTGTGCAAATCCATCATATTATCAAAAGCAAGAAATACGTATGACAGCAAATGTCACAAACATCAAGCACAGTATTGTTCAGTGTTTAAAAACATGCAGCTAATTAATTAGACCATGCAATAGTGTTTGCTTGTCATAAATTAAGAAGTATTCAAATAAGCCTGATAACTCTCTGCAACTGCAGCAGTCAAGACAAGTAGACAAGGGGTGTAATCCCATTTATACCTGACATTTTAAGGGATTATCAGTGGAGAAAGGTGCTGCCACCTGCTCTACTGGTATACAGAGGGATGGGCCCAAGAAGTCATTTAAAATCAACTTAATGAGAAGCTATTGTATCTAGTATTTGTGCAGGGATGGGACCCTAATCATTGAGTTCTGCAACTCATTAGTAGAGCGAGATGGCATTGACATCAGCCCTGTGACTGGTGCTCTGTCAGGATGGAAAAGTAGCTCAAATAAGCAGGTGCATAAAATAAGAAGTCACCAAACACTAATGAAAAGACGGATAATCAAGGAAACAATCCACTGAGTTCCAAATTGACCATGCTATATATTTTACAACAGCGCATGAAGTGAACAATAACAAAGAGTAGTTCTATATTCCCACAACAAAATATAAATGTGGTGTCCAAGGCAACACTACTTCCTACTAATAATCCCACAAACCAAGGTTTTGCATTCTATAGATGCTAAATGACTGTTGTAAATAGTGTTGTGCCTGAAGCGTTCAATGAACAATCATTCATGAACTCGTTCATATTTTGGGCGAACGTGAACTGAACGTACTGTATTTCTGCCTGATGAACGTTATTGTGTACGCATTTATTCTGGCGTTTGTAAACGGCGCTCTCTCACAGTTTAACTTCGTTCAAGAGAGTACCAGATTTCCAAAAAAACTATAACCAGGGAGCACACTGCGACAAGGTTTATGATCCACACAGTGACATTATATCATTGATATGACGCACAAAAGCGATAGAAAACCGATCGTTTTTTGTGCACGCGCGCAGTCACTCTCTAGTGCGCGCTGTTGCTTGCTCGCTCCAGATTCCAGGAGATTGTGTGTCATTTGCGGGCATTAAGGAGCAGAACGCCCGGGAGAGTTGAGTTGTCTGCTTTTGTCGAAGTTATATGGTTAACTAGCTGCTAGCAACTTCTAATGAAATCGAGCAAGTGATCAACATAGTTAACGTCACGTCACACCTGTCAGTGATGACACAAGTGTCTCGATTTACAGTTCACAATAAAGTAAACTAATGAGTACAGCAGTAGTAAATGAGTGGGCAAGAGATTGATTTTGGACACAGCTCTTTAATTTAGGTGACAAAAAATAATTAGAAAGGAAAAGAAAGAAAAGCCACACACACACACACACACACACACACACACTTGTTAAAGTGTGAACTGATACTTAGGGACTAGTTTCAGTTGTCACATTCCTGTAAAAACAGGCAACCTGGTACTCCAGATGGCTCTGTGCACTCAGCAACTGTCCTGCGGGGCAACTTCTGAACAATGCCAATCTGAATGACAACGATGTCAACAAGCACAGCACTGAAAACAAATGAAAAGAAAACAGAACAATCAAATGTTTCTGTCTCCTTATAGGGCAAAAAAATCATACTCGTACTTAGTATTACGTACTAAAGAGACAAGTTTATTCACCTATTAACTGTTTCCTCCTCTGCTTCCGGCTTCCACCTGCTCTGCCACTCTTTCTGGGCTGGCACCCAGGCAGCTGTCAATGCCCACCTGATCATCTTCTAGTATCCAGGCAGCTGTTATGGGCACACGGTCCTTTGGCCTGCTGTGGACCTACTTCCTGGTGCAGCTGCCACCTGCTCAGTCGCAGGGTGTTTTGCATCAATCTCACTGTGGCTGCATGGAGCCAAGTGGCCAGTCCAGTGTGTGTTTGTACATGCATGCGTGTGCCTGCGCCTCTGTCTGTAGGCATTCATTTATATGTGTGATGCTGCAGAGAGACGCAGCGTAGACAGGCCGTCACTCAAGCAAAGATGGACATGTAGAGAAATGGGAATAGACACCCAGCAATCACACATGAAGATGTGCTTTCACACTCAATCAAAGGAAAGATAGCCAAAGTGATACCCAATAAACCTACATCCTATCTGCCCCAGGCCTATATACCCCCTACACCCACCAAAACACTCTTTGTTAATTACTACTACCATTCTTTAAAGGTGAAGCAAAGAAGTGATTAAACTGACCTTAAACCTAAGGGGGTTCTGTTAAATGTCACTGCTTGCATATGTGGCTTTTAACTGTTATTGGTTTAGTGTGCAGCTACATAACCTGCCCTGAACTGGAACTCCTGCTCTGCAGTGCTGAGGTCTAAAAGAGCCAGACTGAAAGACTACACTTTGTTAGTTCAGCTGGTCCTCTTGAGCAGACGTGGAATGTGTAAAATCAGACTGAAGTCCAGTATTGGACAACTAAGGAGACCGTTGACACTCCTCATCAATCTTTTTTAGTCATAATGAGTTCCAGACACACAATGAGAAAAATACAAGTATAATTTAGAAGCCGGGGCTGATTTTGGGTCATGTTGTATATTTTCAAACATAATAAAGACACGTGTACAAGTGTTTCCATTGGTCTCTTGGGGACTAATCAGCGAGATTCTGACAGAGCGTCTGCTGTCAACGCCATGTGAAAAGAGAGAGAGGAGAGGACAAGAGCACAGAGAGCTGTCTGGGAGCATCATCAACGAAGGGAGATGGGATGAGGACCATGTTCCAGTCATGTTAAATGAAGACATCAGGAACAATACGCCTTGTTAAAAGTGATTCAGTCAGACAGATTCAAAGCTCTCTAGGTGCAAAATGTCATTGTCAATGTCAAATTACTACATTTCCATTCTGTCCCCATACTTTGGAGTCATAAATGTGAATATCCAATTCACACCTGGTGAAATTGTAAGCAAAATATTAAAGAACCTAGTCACAACGCAAACCTACATACTTTTTAATCAAACTAAATACCAATTATAACAAAGATGATAATACCAATGCAATTACTCAAAAAATATGCTACACAAACTTTAATGCAACAGTTTTTTGTTTTTTTTTTGTTTTTTGCTTGGGTGTGCTGTTAGTAAAAGTATGAACTCTGAGTGTGTATGCTGCAGTGAGGGATTGAGAGTGAAAGAGAGAAAGATCAGAGGTAGTGGCACTGCCTATTGGACCTCAGCCAACCAGTAGAGGGCAGTGTTTAAGGTGAGAAGTCCTGGGGGGAACAGAGGAATGGAATGCTGCCAAGACTGGCTGTAAGAAAGCTAATTAAACTATTGGCCCATTGTGAGGGAGGTGAGGGTTGAAGAATGGGCTCTAGATCACCCCAAGAAGCACCTCTTAGCTCCAGAAAGGCAGCGCTCACTGAGGCAAATTTTCCACTGAGTCATACAAACAGGCCAGCAAAGGCCTTTCTATCACTCCACTGTCTCTGTGCTGATCACACGTCCTCTGTTCCTGAGGTTCAGAATTAGCCCTTGCCAAAAAAAAAGCAATTCCAGGAATCCCTCCGCTGCTTCAATCACCTTACCCAGTGTGAGCTGTGATGGGTTCCTTGTGTACAGACATTAAAAAGAAAAACACAATGCACCACCACACAAGAAAGTTGGCACAAAATCAGTGGCCATGCTTACAGTGCACTGACAACCAGCAGTGCTGTCTGAGGTAGACATCTGTGTTTTTATACTCTGGGTAGGACTCTAAAAGTGGGAGCATCTACCATCAGCTCTGCATGCCAGCAGTGGCTGCTTTGAACAAGTGACACAAAAGGCTGGAGATGAAATGATTTGATGACTTGGCTACTTCTTTCATTTATTTTGCTACATACTATGCAATAACATTGAAATTAAGCACTGAAATACAGTCACTTCCGAACTTTGAATGGTCACGTAACTCTTAAGGGAAAATTCTAAGAGCTCAGCACATTTGTCAGACCTTTCTGCACAACATCAAATTCAACATGAAAACACTTGGACAATGGGCGCTATGGGGCCTACAAAGCATTGGTCCCTTTACACTCACTTTACATTTTATAATTCTGCTGCAGAAGACAACTTAATTCCAAGAAAAATTCTAAGAAATGTGCAGAATAAGGATATTCTACTGTCAAATGCAGAGGGTCAGCTCTGGAAGACAGTAAGCAAGGGGTTCATTTGTTATATATGGCTGCACTGTAAACCCGAAAGTTCATTCTAATCAAACAGTTTGAGTTAATACCACTTTTAAAAATGAGTTTTATTGCATTACTTAAACAGTATGAGTATATAAAGAGTGTTTGAGACAGTCATTGAGTGTACTCATTTTTATAAGTTTAATAAACTTAAACTATCAATTTTTACATCAGGCCACATTGCTGCCCTGTTGTGATTGGCTCAAAACACAAGACAAGTCCGTACTTGTCCATCGGAGGTTACAGAGAAGTTGCCATTTTCGAATTTTATCCAATTTAATCTTTGCACTTTGCATGCTCCTCGGACAATACATGCTCTGCCTGCATTTTTCAGTTTTTTTCAAGTTTGGCTGCTGTAAAGAGGATGCCATTTTCTGCCTGAATGAGGTGAGTTGTTTTTTCTATTCAAGTACTACTAATTTGAAACTGGAACTTTTGTTTGAAACATGTAAATTTGAATGTGTGTAGAAATCAGGTAAATTTTAAACATTGGGCAATTGCAGCATTGTGTTTTTAGAGAAGTTCTCTCTACTTGTGTGTTCACTACATACAGTTCTGCAACAGTAGTGGAAAATTCAAATTATTCAACATAGTTTTTAAAAAATGCCAACGTTTAGCAGCCTCATTTGCCATGCTATTTTTGTTTAAAGCCATACTAAAATGCTTTGGAAATGCAAGTACTGCCCTGCCATCTGTGAGAGGAGAACACAGCTTTTTAAACACTATAGGCTAAAACATGGGAGTTATGCAAAATTTTTTGATTGTTGTTTGAATCAGTTTTTCCATTCTCCTATGTTTTGTGGGGATGATGGGTTATGATAATTAATAATAGGCCACTAAAAATCTGGTCAAAAAAGTGCACCTGAAGAGAAATGAACCTTTCTCTATCTTTACCATTCACACATCACATTGTCCAATACAGCACCGACTGTCACAACATGGGATCTACACAACAACAGACACCTATACAGGACCACACAAAAATGCTTCTAACAGCTTGTCTATACAACATTATGGGGAAAAAAACCCACTGTGAATTACAAAAATCATAATGTTTGTGAAGACCATACAGCTGATTGTAGACAAATTGCTGTTAACCTGGATATCTTCTTTTTGTCTTGTTTCTCTCACCATAGGCTCTTAATGAGGGAGATTCCATAAACATTCCAGTGGGAATCCTCTGCTATGAGGACACCAGCGCTGCAAACCCAGCAAGCTCAGCATTGCCACAACTAAACCCCTCAAGAGTGGGGATCATCCTAGAGGGCAGCCTTGTCATGGATGTACTCACCAACCTACCTCAAGCAATGTGCCTCTTGTTTGGTTTTACCTATGCACTCCACCTGCAGTACCCAAAGTGCTTGAGAAACACTTTTACCTTCATCCAGCAGGTAATGCTAAATTTGGGTCGAAGTGAGCTACCTCCAAAGGTTCAAAAGCTGAAGAATGACCTTGCAGTGTAAGACACATTCACGTTCATGGCACAATTCTTCATGTTTGTGTCTAGATTGTTGCACAAATACATTGCAGTCACTAAAGCAAATATTCTTGTATTTTCTATGTGATAAATCTTGTACTGCATGTATCTACTGTTGTTTTTTACTGAAATAATTCTACAGAGGACACATGTTAGAAAGTTTCAGGTTTTTTTTCTAGCAACTAATGTCCTCACTTGTTCTTAATGTCTGCTTTGTTGTGTTAGGTTCTTTTTCAAACTTTAAAATTGTTCACAGAACAAGTAATTAAAAAACTGTGCTGTCATCGTATTTGGAAGGACATGGAAATCGTTTATCATTTAATACACATGTTCTATGTGCTGCAAGGTCCTGTTAGGTAATATCTGCAGAAAAAAGTAAAATATACTGTTGTAACTGTTGGCAAAGACCCATTTTGATAATTTTATGAAAACAAGGTCTAATTTTGGATTTGCACCTGTTATTTCACTCAGAGCATTGTTACATATCTGTTGCTTTGTTGTATATTTAAATAAAAAAAATAAAATGTACTGCTTTATGTGTTCATTGACAAAAGAAGAATTTAATTGGAATTTTCTTGTACCAAACATAATATTTTAATTTAATTAATGAATTCATATTTTAATAAAACTAGGATTTCAAGTATATTAAACTTATAATATTAAGTTTTGACTATACTACTTTTAAGTAGACTCCACAATTTTATTCTATTTTAAGATTGTTGATTACTTAAACCATTTAAGTGTACATAACTTAAAAACATAAATTCTGACTATTGTACATTTAAGTTGACTGTACTTAAACAAAATAATTTTCTCCACTTTTAATAACTCAAACCATTTAAGGCAATCACTTGACGCAAACGGTTTGAGTACAATCAACTTATCCGGGTTTACAGTGTGCTGGCAAAGAAGAATAAGGTCCATACACACTAATGTGGACTCTGATTGAACATTGAGCCATATTACTCAAAACACGGGTAATACAACAAAGTGTCCTGACTATTTATAATTACTGTTCCTCTTTGAATTGATCAGATGAAGTGCTCAAATCAACATAAAATGAGTAGAAACATACTTAAATCATGGATCATGATCAGTCTTAATATTACAGCGACAAATATTTCTTAGACACTCCATGCCTGTGGCAAACTCTCTGATCAGCTGTGTTAATGCAGGGTATAACCCTGGACATTAACACAACCAACATAAAAGCATGCAAAGCCTTCAGATACATCTGCACCCTGCTGCGCCTCAGTTGCAATTCTGGCCCCAGTTTGTCAGCCTTGATGATGGAAAACCCTATGGGCCACTTCCTATTCCTCCTCATATATTCAGCCACAGTTGTAGGACTCAGTGGGAACTAGAGGTCATGCAGGCGCAGATGGCTGCAAGCTCAGACTCGCTGAGAGATTGCGACGAGACACTGGGAGGTCTACAGATGTCGAGCAATTTTACTTCTACACTGAGACAAGATGATGTTTTATCAGTGCTGAACTGAACTCACATCATTTTAAATTGATGTTACCACTTAACAGGCTATGATAAAGCAGCAGCTTTAAGCTATGCATATGAGACACGTCTTTATTTCAGTCTGCACTTACCAATTTATCTGTACGTATACATTTTTTATTTTACAGCTTGAATTCATCTAAGATGACCTAGTTCTCTGAGTACTCATAACACTCCTTGAATGTCGACAACCATAGACATCAAACACCAAATGAAATGCCCACAATCAAATGTAGCATATCATAACATCTAAACCTTAGAGATATGACTTGTATGACATTTATCTTCCAAAGCCAATCGTTTCAAATTAAAGTTGCTTAACATCTACCCCATTTTTCCCCCAAATCATCAAGTTGTCTTGTAATAAAGAACAAAACTCTGCATGTTCCTTTATGTATTAAAAGACTGTGTTCTTTGAAACAATATCAGTGGTTGAATAGAATAAGTATGTTTCAAAAGCCAACAGTGTTTTTGCAAGTAAAAGTGAATCAGCAGTGCCTTTACCACATCTCAGCTTAAGAGGGGGATCATTTTCCACAGGCCATAAATGCACCTCAAATACATTTTCATGCTGGCACGTTGTGAAAGGTTTTAGCTGCTTTCAAAGACCAATGCGATTTAGTAAAAGGTCAGAAAATAATCCAATCCTTTCATGAGGTGTCTACGTGCAGCTTTTTTCCCCCTATTTTATAAGTAATGCACTTTTTGTGTAATAATATCCTTGAAGGTGCAAACTTGTCTCTAAAAATGTCTTGAAAGGAAAGATGAACTGTTGAGTGTTGAATGAGTCTGAAACATTGTCATTCTGTGATCCTCCGGAGGGTGTCTCAGTTTTCTAATTTGCATTTTATAGTGCAATAATGCAATTTGTGCGCAGGCCTGCACAATCAAATCTATACTTTTAGAGATGAGTTCTAGAGTATTTTTCAAACATAACAACGTACTGACAGCATCTGAGGAGCCATTTCTTCTCACTGGGACTTTTATAGCCTCATTACACAGCCAAAGTAAAATGAGTTAACGATCTTAATGAGGGATCAAGTAGTTTTAGACCTCTCACTGAGAAGATTAAAGGTGGAAATACCAGGGGACACCTGGCAATAGGTTGGAGTGGGGGCTGAGCATGTTTTTATGAGGCTGCTTTCTCTAATATCCTGCACCCACCATCTGATTCTCTTCAATATAGGTAGAGAGGCCCTGCTGCTACACTTCTGTCCTGCTTATGTTCAGGAAGGTTTTCAGAAAGATCCATTCATCTTCTAATTATAAAATCTAATTATGTTGAAAATGGATTTCAATTTTACATCTGGATAGTTCTATAAAATTGCAATTTCTCTCTGAATGCAGGTGTTGATGGACTGTGAGTCTTTCACGAACACAGTATCATTCATAGCGTTGCGTGCTAACTGTTTATGTACAGTGTCTGCATCTCTATCTCTTATTGTTACAAGTGATGTGCGCATTGTATGGAGGTATGATTAGTTGTCATTAAAGTGAGAATAAATATGTGTTCTGAGTTTGACCACCACAGAAAAGTGTGTTGGTAACCACCCTGCCAAATTTGAATGATTAAAAAAATCGCCAAATATATGAAATTAGGTTTCAAGGTTGTGTAAAAATCAGCCTCTTTCTCTGCTCCCAAACGCTGTGGGCGTGCCCGTAGAATTCGCCGAAACCCCGCCCCCTACCAAGTGTCACCTGTCAATCAAAGTCACAACGTCTACCCAAAACATGGACGCTACGTCTGAGAGCTTTGTGCCACTAGCTCAGCTGCTAACTCAAGAACTAGCTTGTCGGCTAACTCGGCGTATACATAAAATGTATTTATACCTACAGCAGCAGGGGTGGCTTTATGCCAATCACCGCCACGTTACGTTTCACAGCGGTGATTTTCAGACCGGGCCACTAAATCCTGAACACAGAAATTTTGAAACAAAGTTTGTGAAGCCTAGCCCCACAATTCAAATCTAAATGGTTGAAATGCTTTTTACACATTTTTTAGAAATACATTTATGACCCATTTAATGTGTTTGAAGAAAATGTCACTTTACACAGTCTTTAATGTCACATCAATACATATCATTCAACCATCAAATTGCAATTTCACTCAGCTGAAGGTGTGAAAGCAGCACAACTTTGATAGAACTGATAAATATCTTAATTGCCCAGTTATGAGAACCAGGAATGTCCAGTTCTGATACCAATAACAGGCCCATACACAAGGCCCAGGTGTCGGTATCACGACTGAAAAAGTCAAATCAGTGTATCCCTAATCAAAACCAACAGTGGCAGAACGAAGTCCAATAACTTCCGAAGGGTTATCTCTCAAGGTTAATTGCTCAATGAAGTCTGGGAGCATGTCTTGTGGAGCATGTCTTGTAGAGCATGTCTTGTAGAGCATGTCTTAACATCACATAAATGTTCTTCTACATATATACAAGGCTTGAAGATGAACCTACATATGAACCCTGGCTCTCTAGCTGAAGATTTAAAAGAGTTCTACTCTACAGGATATCACTAAAAGTACAAGTCATGAAAGCAAAAGGACTTCCTTTCAGAATCACTCTAACAAGCTTTTTTGAGGAGCCAACTGCTCAGATTGGTGAAAATAAGCACTGATTAGATGCCATAATGGACAGTGTGAGCCTCCATTTTATCGGTGTTGCATGCAGAATGATTCAGAGTGATAGTATCCCAATGCAATGTCTGGGACTGAGATGTTTCCATCATGATGTCCTCTGACAACATAATTATGCATTGTATCTTGCTTCGCACGGCTCGTCAAACCACATCAGCTGCAGCTTAGAATCCAGCATCCCAGCAGCAACAGCGGAGCTGAGGGAGAGAGTGGAGGGATGGGGGAGGGATGAGAGGGGAGGTGAAGCTTGGAGCCTCAAGCTAAGCAAATGGAATGCAAAGGCAGTAGATTGGAGACCAGACGCAGAGGGGCTGAATAGGGATGTCGGAGGAGCGCCAGTGGTCTTTCACTTTGCATCAACGTCAGATTAAGGGCATTGGCAAGACGGGCAGCAAATAAGTCACCGAGGGGCAAGGGTGGCAAAAGTGTGTACGGAGCAAGAGAGGAGAGTGTTAATCCTGAAGCCAGTGCTGCCACAGTGCTGTACATAACTGGAAGGCCATTTTTAGAGGGACTAGAAACATCACCACCACAAGAGGACTGCACTAAAAACCAATACAGTATAATTAAGTGACATTATTTTTCGATGACGATGAAGCACAAGCCATATATCCAGCAACACTGGACCAGAGAGTCATTAGTTTTAACCATATTAAAGCTAAGAGTCAATACTTGGAGACTTGAGTCATCCCTTGCAATTACTGAAAAGTACTTTGGTTAGAGATGTTTTATGGATGTTTTCATTCTGTTGCATAGGAGCTGCTACAAAGGGAACAATGGTTTGATTTAAAATCACTACTTCAATATTAGAGACCTACGCCTTTATGATTAAATTTAAAAAATCATGATCAAAAGTAACATTGACTGGCAGTAGAAAACAGTAAACAAACACTGTTCACCATGTCAATGTCAAACATTTTATTGACTTATCAAACCACCTCAACCTCCCCATTTTCTTCCTCCTTTGTGCCTCTAAAACAACGTCACGATGCCTCCTCCTTTAGAAGTAGCGAGGCTAGCTGGCATCATTTAAAGTCAGTTAACTCAGATCAGTTCACAGTTTTAGGTAATTTAGTACTAGAAATTGCTGAAAGCAATAATGCAGACAAAGCAAACAATGAGCAGTCAAAATGCTGCTCAGTACTCTGCAGTCACTACCTTCAACTAACAGCTGAGTGTCAAATATTTCACTGCTGTGCAAGTATTTTTCATTCTTTCTTGCAGAATTTTGTCATAGAAATAGATTCATTCAGTAATAGTTTCATGAAATGTCACCAAATCATTGAATAGTACACAGATAATATCCATAATGTAAGAGTGTGTTAATTTAGAGTCTGGGACACTCCTCTGGATAATCATGGGCCTCCCACTGCAATAAAATATGTTTCCTTTGTTTTGTTCTGGATTTTCTGACATTTTGTCAGAAAGAATGAAGAAAACAAAAACTCAACAAATTACGCTACAAAGCCAAATGAAACATAATTCCACACAAATCCTGACAAATAATGATGGTGCATCCATTTTGCTTCTTTATCCTTCCTAGATGAGACAGCCAAATATCGCCACACCAAAGAGCAAATAATCCCCTATGGTCCATGTGGCCACTTCACCGATGTCATTCACGTGGAAGTGCAGGTGCCCCGTCAGCCCTGCTACAGCCAATAAGGGATGCCAAGTAAAAGTGGCGGGGGCTCAAAAGTGGCTCCTTAAATCTCCACCTTCATTAATCACACTTTGCACGCCCACAGCCCACCGAGCAGTGTGACAGTGACAGCACTGAGAATGATTAATACTTAATGCAGCGTTTAAGAGAATGATTTATGCCATCTGTTAGTGGATGACATGCTTTAGAAGTTGGCTTCACCACTCACACACGCTTGTCAGCAAGGATTAGGAGAATGATACATAACTTAATCTGAGGAGCAGCAGGTCACCTCTAAAATTAGGCTGATTTTAGACTATAAACACAAGGGGAAGAAGTGGGTGTGAATAGAGGTTATAAAGGGGCAGATGTGCATAATCCCAGCATCAAATTAATTGGACCTGGCCAGGAGCAGTCAGCGAATAAGCAGGCATTGCATTCATCTAAAATAGGTTTATAAAACGCTACTTTTTAATTAAGAGGAAAATAACCCAGCATCTGGATGTCAAGGGGTTAAAAGGTTAAGTATTCTAAAACTAAGACTATTACACAGTTACCCACATGTACCATTTAATCTCAAGACTTGATTGCAAATGAGCAGTGTTATCTCTGCCTGCCTTCCCTCACTCCCTACTTCTATATTCCCTCTGCAATATTTACATATTCAAACAAACTGTCAAAGCCCCAAAACAAACAATTTGTTATCCACTAGAGTATGCACAGTTAAAAATACTCTGCATCTATTCTGCATAAAAAGTATCAGTCTCTCGTCAAAGATTATTGGCTCTCCCTGCTCTCCTTCTCCCCCTCTCTGTTCTTCACAGAGCTATCAGATGACAAGGTGAACACAAGGGTAATCAGTTTGGTCACTGCTTTGAATCAGTCTACTCTGGGAAGGTTACACTCTCATATCCTGTTTGATGTTCCTTCTGAGAGTTAATCGACAAAATCAGTCCTTCGACAAAATTCAGATCTTTACTATACCCAATACACAGCCTGTCTAAAACTTCACTTCAGATTAATGTTAACATTGGTCTTTCATAAATCCAGCCACTGTTTCATAATCAAGATCAAAAAGAACAATGTGTCCTTTGGTATCACTATTCTTTACTCAACCGGACCGCTCTGGGGACAAGAGAGGGGATGTTTGTCAGTCATGGGCTAGCACAGGCTTGCCTATCAGCAGACTGGTTTACCTGCCATGGTGGCCATGACTGTGGGAGGCAAATACAGGAAAGAAAAGTTTGATGCTTTGATAAAAATGCACTCGACCATGATGCAAGAGGATTCAACACAACTTCACCTTTTATCATTCAGAGCTGCTTATTAAACAATATTACCACTAATTACAAAAGGACAGATACAATATGCATTTTGAGGTATTCAGAAACAGTTGGTGGATTTGTTAAAAGATTCTTTATTCATTTCAATTCAAAAAAGTGTGGAAGACTTATTTTGTCTCGACCTATTAAACTTAGCTTTTGGATTGTCGATGTGATTGCTTCCTGATAAAATAAAATATGAAAAATAAATTACAAGGTACTTGGCAAGTCTTTAAGTAGTGCAATTTTTATGAGAACAAATCACACCACAAGAACAAATAGCAGGATCCATTTCATTCAAGCTGAGAAAAGTCAAACAATGGTAACCTCAAATGTCTTGTTTTCCCAATCACAAGCAATAGTCATGTTTCATTAGTGTCCAATCACGTGCCTAAACTTTATCTTTTTACTAACTGGAGGGATGGATTCAGACATCATCAAGGTAAATCTGCAGCATAGAAAAGCAGCTACTCCACCTTTGGCATATGTGACATGTTTTCCTCTATGAACCCTAATGACGTGAGTATTGTAAAACGACAAGGCGCAGCAGTCTGCGGCAACCTCACTCCTACATGATTGATTGGTTGGTACACAGTGGTAAATCAAAGAGCTGGGTGCCTTTTCAATCACAGCTGAAGTCTTTGAACATAAATAACAGCTACCATCTTGCCTGTGGCAGTTTCAGCTCACTACGAACACAAGTGTCAAGACGTCATGCACAGGGAAAAGTCTGTTTTAGAGGAAGGCAGAATTCTTCGCACATGTAAATTTATGTACACCCTTTTGACACTTTCCACTTGTGACTGGTTTGTGTTTTGCCTCCTTCTCATTCCTGCCCATTATCAGAGATGATTAGCATAATTCCCCGGGCCCAATTGGGCAATGAAGAAGACGGGTGGGTAGTAAAGCACCGCTAACCTTAACTGGTACCCTACCTGCCACAGATAGACATCTGGTAATCCCTGTCTCCCTTTGACAGCAAAGAGCAACTGCAGTCATTCACCTGAGACCTTAACCCATCACAGGCCTACAAGGGTACAGTAATAACAACTCTGCACACTCAAAAGGAAGCTTTCTCCAGAGGCAATTAGTACTGAAGAGCATGTCTCTTCTTTTCTTGTCTGTAATTTTAGGAATCTATCAAAATTACAGAGCACCAGAGAAATGACTGCAGAGCTTAACAGTGATTTTGTCATGTTTTTGAATCAAAAAATAACTCTCATATTTACAGCATTATTTTTGATGTTTGTTCAAACGTTGAAACTTGTTTTTCTGTTCTAAGCATTGATGCACAACATCTTATGATTTAGGAAGATGACTATCTGCCAATTTGGCCATTAATGGACAAATCAGTTCTGAAAACACAGCCAAAAAAATACTTCCAAACAGTTCCAATAACTCTGGATGGTTGTTCTTTTATGAATCTTTTTGACAATACTTTTCAGGATCTGTGCCAGTCTTTTAAGCATGAAAGAGAAAATGAATCAAGAGCAATCCCTTTTTTGGCAGGATTGGATATTGTGGTCAGTAAGTCAGAAAAATATATAGATAAAGAATGATAAGCATGCATAAAGCTTAGTATTGTGTATTCACAAGCTTATGCTTTGAGAAGCTTTGCAACTGTGTACATTGAGTGCTGAATGCTCAGTGAAGAACCATATACGGTAAATGGATTCGAGGAAAGAAAGCATGATGTATGTACTGTAGGAGTGACACCTCTACCTACTGCTAATGAGAAGTGAAATATGAGACAAATTAATGGGCAGCCGTTTTGTACACATATTTGCATACTCAATTAAGCTATTATCATGTCAAAAGAGGTCCAAATTCCCTCAAAATGCTCTTCATCTTTTATGTATTACCATTTGCATATTTTCTTTCTTCCCAAAAAACTGATTCACAGTTTGTATTGAGTCGGTTATCGCTTCATTGCCTCAAACTGGGTCATCATATCTACAGGCACAATTACAGCCAAAACCTCAGCAAGACAAATTTGCTGTCAGTCGCCATGCCACTTTTATGTATGAACAGCGAGCTGTAAGCAGGACAGGCAGGGATGAAAAACTGATAGGGGGCGGAGAGGAAGTGTTGTGGATCATGCGGCAGGCCTAACAGGTCGATAGGAGACAAACGTATGTCTAATAAGCCAATGATGAACCCACAGCAGTCCCTCTTGTGGGGGCCAGGCCTGCTGCTAACAAATGTGTTATTGACTTCACAGAGAGTCAAGCAGCCAGTCATAAAAATACACTCTGTATCTGTGAGGGAGGATGGGTGTGAGGGATGAAATGTGAAAAAGTATCGATCATACAATCCTTTTTATACCATCCGGCTAATGATGACCAGGACATAATTGACACGCAACAGCATGACAGCTTGAGCACTAGAGAAATCATTACAGCCATTCAACCTACATAGTGTGAAGATATGTCTAAGGAACATTTCTTATAACCTTCAGTATAATTAGAAACACTTCCGTGTTATACAAAATGGAAAATCAATTGTCATAACAAGCTATTTGATACATTATATCTGCTCGCATTTACTGAAAACAGCATGTGGCAAGGCAATACACTGAAGTGACTATTTTCATTATCGATTAAGTTTCTTTGTTGATTGATAGTTTAGTATGAAGCTTCAGAAAATTGTGAAAAATGTCTTGTTTTGTCCAACTAACAAAAACTATAAACAAAAGATATTTCATTTATTGTAATTTAAGATAAGGAGATTCAGCTAATCGTCACATTTGAGAAGCTGATATATAGTTGTTGATTCATTTTGTTACTAGACTAATTATCAAATTTGACTCTTTTGTTTTAGCTCAGCATTAAAGGATAGACAGATACTGATAGATACTCCTTTATAAATGTACATTACACTAAATTATTAATAAGTGGTATTGTAGCTGAATGTTTATGTGTACTTAAGTTTGATTAGATAATGAAGATAAAATGGCAAAATAGCTTCCAGACAGATTATTAATGTGATGTCTCCAAATAGAATTATAAAGTGCACTACCCAGTATCCAAGAGGGATATCACGAATCACCAACAATAAGTCAGGACCACATTAAAGCCATTTCATCTGCAGTTATTCATCAAAGTGATTCAGTAATATTAACTACAGCTATGCAGTTGCATGCTGTGCATTATGGATATGACTTATGGAGCTCTGAGGCTGAATTACACTGCAACAGGCCCCGCTGTACTTCACCTGTTTGTGTGTGAGCCAGTGATGGCTGCGGGTGTTTTAAAGAGGGGAAGCTCACTTTACGTCTTCATCCTAAAACTTGTCATATCGAAGCGAGGCAGTTACAAATAAGAGGAGTGTTTAATTGAGGCTGTTGTATGCTTCATCTATGCCATAGAACCACAGCAACACATACCTGAAAAATATTTTCAAAACGAGCCACTAGCCTGCCCAATGAATGAATGAACTAACTAACGAAACTTGAACAGGTTACAAACTCAAAAAATCTATGATTGTGTTTTTTATTTACAGTGTGATATACAAACGTGAAGGTGAATGTGTATGTGAAAATCACCTGGAAAAGAAACTTTGACGCACGACGCTCACCTTCCCCTAAAATTTAATCAAATAAATTGTCACAACTGTCATATTGAATTCACACTAAAATTATAATTTACATTACATCAAATTTGCACTTGAATGCGTTCGATTTTACAACTATGTCATCCTGTAACCAGCTGTTTATTGCTGATGTTATTTTCCGACGCAATTTCCCTATCACACACTGTCATGGCTGTGTGTGTGTGTGTATATATATATATATATATATATATATATATATACACACACACACACAATGCTGTGTGGGTCTAATTAGGTAGGAAAAGAACCGTTTGTCGTTCATATTTTTATTAATTTCTCCCTTTAGTGTTTCCTGCTACTTTGGTTTAACATCACTGCCTTAAATCTGTATTGAAGTCCCTTAAAAATATATATATATATAAATAACCGCTGTGTCTGCATAGACTGGATAATGAGATTAATTTACAGTACTGCTTGGTAGACAGTCTTGGCCTTGTGTTTAGCCTAACTGTTAAAAGAATAATACAAGTAATTTATAAAGTAATTTATACATACACCTTTATATGCCCTATTTATGACATATTTGTTTCTTATTGTACACTTTCAATTTCCATTAAATAAATCAAAACTAACTTGTCAGAATCTATAAAGTATGAACACACAACCACCAAGACACAACACAAGGAACATGTTGAACATATGAAGCCCATAAAAGCTTCACACAACTGTGACTGATCCCCACGCACCCACAACTAGGACTCAAACTAATCAAAATCATGATTAATTGAACTTTTAACCTCAATTACGATTAATGAGCGATTATCTCCAACCTTGATGAACAATTATGTATTTTCACAGTTTCTTTTGTTTTTTTCTATTTTACACTGCTGCCCTCACACGATATTTTGTGATCTTCGCACATGAGTATCTTTAGGGAGTGAAAATAATGATGTTTTAAGGTGTGAAGCTGTGGTTAATGTCTGGTTTACTTGATTAGAACTATGTAAAGATCATGGTTTGGGTTAAAATGATCACTGGAGACAAGTTTTCAAATACCTTAAAAAGATATGCAACCTTTACTGTCATGGCAACAGTGAACACCACAATTAATTAACATAAGCAAGATTAAGTCGATTAGAGTTTCTAAATGTCGGTTTTGATTATTTTTCGATTAATTGCCCACAACTCACACACAAATGTATCACCATGAAAGACACAGGTGCAGTGTGTGTGTGTGTGTGTGTGTGTGTGTGTGTGTGTGTGTGTGTGTGTGTGTGTGTGTGTGTGTGTGTGTGTGTGTCTGGACTGTTTGTAGGTCAACTAAATTGCTTCAGCATTCTTGGATGAGCTTGCGCATGTGTTTCAGTGTAGTTAGGCTCACTACATGTCTGTCCATGTGTAAATGCTCATTCACTGTTTAACATGAGGATTCATTCATGCACCCACCACACTGTTGACCATTCTGGGAATTTGTGTATACTCATGCTTAGGGCAGATAAAAATATCCAAGGTAGAACTGTTGCCCACATGTTTCATCATTATTTTTATGCACACATAACACATATACAGTACAGTCCCCTCCAAAAGTATTGGAACAGTATTGGAACAATTCCTTTATATTTGAACATGTGACTGAGAATAAATAGTGCTGAATGTCTACGCTGAGTTTTACATTTGGGTTTTGCCTGTGCAGACTTAGTTAGTTATAGTTAGAGGTGTAACCAACATGAAAACCAGAGAGCTGTCTATGGGTGAACAAAAAGCAATTGTGAAGCTGAGAGAAAATGTAAAATCAATCAGAGCCATTGCACAAACATTGGCCATAGCCAGTACAGCCATTTGGAATGCCCTGAAGAAGAAATAAACCACTGGTGTACTAAGTAACAGACGTTGAACGGGCAGACCAAAGGAAAACAGCAGCAGTAGACAACAGAAACATTGTGAGAGCTGTAATGAAAGACCCTAAAACAACTGTTAGTGACATCACCAACAACCTCCAGAGGGCAGGAGTGAAGGTATCACAATCTACTGTTTGCAGAAGACTTCATGAACAAAAAGTACAGAGGCTACACCAGAAGATGCAAACCACTCATTAGCAAAAAGACTAGGAAGACCAGGCTGGATTTTGCCAAAAAGTACAGAGACGAGCCTCAAAAATGCTGGGACAAAGTTTTATGGACTGATGAGACAAAGATGAATCTTTACCAAAGTTATAGAAAGGCTAAAGTTTGGAGAAAGAAAGGCTCTGCTCATGATCCCAAACATACAAGTTCATCTGTGAAACATGTGGAGGTAATGTCATGGCTTGGGCTTGCATGGCTTCTTCTGGTACGGGCTCATTAATCTTCATTGATGACATAACACATGATGGCAGCAGCAAAATGAACTCAGAAGTCTACAGAAACATTTTCTCTGCCAATTTAAAGAAAGATACAATTAAACTGATTGAGAGATCCTTCATGCAGCAAGATAACGACCCAAAACACACTGCAAAAACAACAAAGGACTTCATCAGGGGCAAGAAGTGGAAGGTTTTAGACTGGCCAAGTCAATCTCCAGACTTAAACCCTATAGAGCATGCATTTCACCTGCTAAAGAGGAGACTGAAGGGAGTAACCCCCCAAAACAAACAACAACTGATAGAGGCTGCGGTGAAAGCCTGGAAAAGCATCACAAAAGAAGAATGCAAAAGTTCAGTGATGTTAATGGGTCACAGGCTTGATGCAGTTATTGCAACTAAATATTAAGTCTTATTCACTTAAATCTATTTGAAGTCTATCTGTTCCAATACTTTTGCTCACCTAAAAATGTGGTGTTCCGTTACAAATAATGCTATCTTCTAAGTTGTGTATCAGATCCAGATGTGAATACCTAGAAATAAAAGCTGAAATGTTGATCTCTTGTGTCATATTCATCTTTTGATGTCAAACCCAAATGTTTTCAGTCTACAGCAAAAATAAAGGAATTGGCCTCATTAGTCCAATACTTTTGGAATGGACTGTACATCTGTGTGTGTCTTTCTATGTGTGCATACAGTACATATGTATAGTATACAGAATAGAGATATGAGCTCACTTCCATGCTGTGTGGGTTAGCAGGAGTGAGGTGGAGTATATGATAAATGTCCTGTTTGGTGCTGACAAAGCACATCCTAGAAAGCTATACAGTCCCAGGAGCAGGAGTCTAATCACAGTGGTTTGCCTCTAAATGACAAACAACTGTGACCCCCACTCAGGAGAAAACAGGCAGCACTTACAACACTGATTTCATTTGAACTGTCCCCAAATCTTAACCATCAAGTTGAGTCACATCGAATGTGTCTGTAAAGCCCTTGAACAAACAGGTTGATCACAAGGCGGGGGGAGAGAAGAAGAACACTGATTAAAACAATAAAACTGCTCTCTGATTATTCAGTGCAGTCACGACGCATCTTTACAATTGATAATTGATTCAGGCAGGAATTTAAAAGCAATTGAATAGTTCTGAGAAAAAAATAATAATTGTTTTCAGCTTTTCATTACCTGGAATATAATCAACTTAAACAACCAGGGTAATGAATGTATATGGAAGCTTCATCATGATGCATTTTGAGAGTTTTCCATGCTTATCCTCTAGACAATATTTGCATTTGTGTTCAGAGCTGATACTGTTTGTAGACACAGTTCTGTTTAACAAAACATTAATTATGTAAACTCAACAAAAGCAAAGCTTGTTCCCCTGGCCTCTATTTTCCTTTTCTCATTCTTTTTCTCTATATCTATCCTCCAATCCCGCAAATCGCACACACACACACACACACACACACACACAATGCACACGCTCAGACACACACAAAGCGCAGTGAGGCAGAACACATCTGGCTACACAGCCCGTCAATCTCACGCTGCTGTGTGGCCTTGCTGCGGGACAGCACCAGCTCTGCCCAGTCTTGCTGCTGGTGTTGATTTGAGGCTTCGTACAGGACAGCATGAGATCTCACAGAGCGAGTGCTGAAAATATACAAGGAGAGGGCGAGATGGAGGAAAACAGAGGGAACGAGGAGAAGGAGAGACAGTAGGAGATGTAAAAAGGGTGAGAGATGGAAAGAAAGGGGCGAGGGAGGAGAGGGAAAAACTGCTGGAGAGGCCGACTGAGAAACAGGAGAGAGATGTGGAAGATGCTGAGATTTTCAACTCCAGCAGCACTAAACACATGCATATGAAAAGCGTTGGTTGTGGCTATTGCTGCGAGACTTGTGTGAAGCATGGCACTGTTTTGCTTACAAAAATGAAACATTTTCAACTCCTGCTGCTCTGAGCTGTGGGCACTAAACACATGCAAACTTTTGAAAATAATGTTTAAAAAAAAAAAAAAAAAAGGCAGCAGTGTAAATAGAGGCTTCCTGTGAATATGCTGCCTCTGGATGTGTGTGTGGCGGGGGTTGGAGGGGGATGGTATCAAACGAATAGATCAGGTCTATTGAGATGTGAATGGAGCAGTGCATGAATAGAGAGCATGACAATCAGAGCCAGAGCTTGACGTGTCATAATAGCATTACCACCTCTCTCCTAACCCCCTGTGCTCATTCTTCCTCAAGGTAAGAATGACTTTTGCTGAGCACGCTGCAGCAAGAGGAGAGTTAAAAGAAGTGCAGAACATACAGTGCAGCTGGGAAACCTCTGGCAGATACTAAAAGATGTCTTCATACTAATCCACCTCCTTCAGGCACAAACCGAACACACCGCTCCGCTTGAGCACAAACGATGAGCGCTACACCACGACTGGGATTTTTCTAACTACAACGTTTGTGTAAAAAGACAAAGAGGCAGAGGAAAAGCGTGTATGTGCTGGTGTATGCTATGACGTGCCTCCACAATGTCATCCTGTAAATGCTATAGTGGCAAAGTCGCTGCATATTTAAGTGAAATTCTCATATCATCAGCAGGATCATTTTAATATGCAAGCTGCAACAGTTTTTAAAGAGCAATTATACACCTACACTACAGATCACAGTTATGAATGACTATGTGACTTGTTTATTACTTTTAATAGTAATTTTACTGTAATACTAATTCTGTTTTGTATTATTTTCTATGTGTTTTAGTGACAATTAGTTGTTGTGCATGGTGTTAGTCAATGCTATTCTTGTCTCTATTAAATTAAATGTCAAATAAAATAAATCATAGTCAGTTTTTATTTTAATAAATTAATTATTTTTTTCTACAAAATGGTCTAAAACAGTGAAAATACCAGCCACTTACTTGTTTGTTTCAAAACCAAAATATATTTTATTCTCTGCAATATAAACAGGAAAATCAGACAATTCTCACATACTTTTTTTTTAGCACTTTTGCTTAATACAACTACTTAAATAACCAGTAACCTAAACTGCTAATTGAAAAATGAAGATACTTTATGACACTGACAAAAATATCATGTGAATCTTGTAGTGCCATAAAGTAGTCCTGCTCATGGGTGACAAACTTGCTCAAAATGGAGCAATACAATACAACCAGAGATAAGAAAGAGGTACTGCAGCCTCCTCAGTACAAGCAGTATAGTAAATCTCTATTGGCTGACAAATCTCTCTTCTCATAGTATATATCATCATATCACCCAACCCTAATGTCCCATATCTCCGCCAGAGATGCAGCTCATAGTCCAGTCGCATTACAAGCCAAAAGGCCATTTGTCCAATCTTCTGTAGAAACCCTCTCTGTATCCCTGCCCTGCTCCTAATATGACCCTATTTGTAGACAGTAGAAAAAAGCCAATCCGGATCACATGACACTTCCTAGTTCGGCTACAGTGGCAGAGCAGTTATTTTTCATGATCTGGATGATTTTATCAAAGGCCATGGAGAGAGGGCAGTGTTTCTCCACACTAGCCCTGTAAAGGTGGCATGGAAAAACAGGACCTGCAACAGGAAGCTATCCACCCTGCCGTCTGCTAGAGGCCAAAACACTGTGAGTACGGAGACTGCTGAGATAATCTCACAGCATGGTGTGTTATGAGCTTTCATTCTGATATAACCACTAATGATGTACCTGCCTTTGTCTGGGTTTACTGGTGCCTTGGTGGCTCCACCTTAAATCTGCACCGCACACAGAGTCATGGTAATGGTAATTACTGGAGGAATTCAGAAAGCTGTAATTTCCCTAAAATTATATTCTGCGCTCGTAAACCTAGATGTGTCCATGTGCTCATTTAGCCTGCAGCACCAGAATCTGTCACTACACTCTTTTCCCGGGCTATGACAGATGAAAGTAAAATTAGCTCCCAAACATCTAGAAAATTGGACACTCTTCGGGCAATCATTTCCATGACAACTTCATTTTCTTGAGCATCGTGTTTTGTTTCTCTTAAAGCCAGAGGTTGCAGTCAGCTCGGTTTTCCTCATTTCCTGAAAACATTTCATCAAAGCGGCAGCTCGGCAGAATCTTAGTGAATCTGGCCTGTCAGCTTGAGACTGACAATAAGAGGGCAGCTGTCAGCAGGATATGTGAGATGGAGCGTTTTCTATCCCTCGTTCCCTCCTCTCATCTCCATGTGTCTGCATCTCTCTGGCTTCACCTGCCCCATCATACTTCTCCACCTTGACCAGGATCCTGTGCATGACTGGGGAGCTGACAAGCCTGAGTGTGTGTGTGTGTGTGTGTGTGTTTTCTGAAGCATTTGTAGGTCAGAAGAAATAGCCTGAGTGGGAGTCTGACAGTCTGAGGGCCTAGGCATACTTTTTACTCAGCTGGTACCTAAGTCTCACTTGTGAATGGTATATTATAGCAGCATGTGTGTAAAATGCAGAATTCAGAGAATCTACACACATAGAAGGAAAAAATATTCTTTCTCAACAGGTGCCTACACACACAAAGCCATAGAAATGTATTACATCAAGGACTATTCATGAAAGTGGCCTTCACAAACAACTCCCTTTAGAGATTTAAAGTGTTTAATCTGAAGCACGCAGCATCATGTGAAAGGTTTAGACGGTTCTAATCTAACAAGCCTGAAGCAACAGAAATCCACTTTTTTCTTTTAAATAAATTCTGGACAAGGTCACAAAAAAAAAAAAAAAACTGAACTGCTTCCTGTGAATGATTCAACCTGCATTTGTATGTTGCTAATTTTATTGTCCAAGATGCACCTCAAAGGCCAAGCAGAGCACTAACACATCTGTAAAGCCACGCCTATCCCATCACCTAATGTAGAGTGAAGTCAAGAGGCGCTGCAGATCAATTCGGGTTAAAAGAGGTTAATGTCGTTTGCCCTCTGAGTAATGAAAGGGCAAGTGTGTGACTATGCATGACTGCAAATGTTTGTGCATATTATGTGTAACAGATATGTTGACAGATACTGTAGATATAAATAGGAAAATTGATTATCTTTGTGGTAATGTTGCAAGAATGTTCAAAAAAAGGACAGGGTGTGTGTGCGTGCGTGTGTGTTTTTTTATGTGTGTGTTTACATGTGCAGGCATGTATAAAGGAGAGGAAGAGTGTGTCTTCCATCAGCCAAATCACAGTAAGGAGTTTCTAGACTGGTACCTGCTCATTACCTGAAGATGAGTCACTTTGAAAATTACAGAGCAGCCAAATGTCCCAGGTGTACCAAATGACCCTCCCCCTCTCCCTCCATTTATTACACATGCCCACCCACATGTGCACACACACACACACACACACACACACACACACACACACTACTACAACCCCTCCAACAACCCACCCAAAAAAAGAAAAAACTTAGCATAGTTCCAGGTGTGACATTTGTACTCTGCACCACTGTCGCCATCAAGACTTGGTTAGTATAATCGAGTTAATCTGTACAGCCGCAACTGGCTAATGAAGTTACCTTCTCCCATCGCCCCAGGCTGGGAAATTATGTCTCTGTCAGGGGCCTTTTAACCTCCTCATGTGCGCATGTTTCCCCCACTGCCTGCAGAAACACACACCTTCACACACCAGCTTAATGAGTGCCTGGGGAGGCAGGCAGACACACACACTCAAAGACAGGTCTGCTTTGAGCTCGTGCTGCTCTGCCAGCCTCGAAATACTGAGCCTTTCCCAGAAACACTGAGCATACTGCAGATTCCCAAGAAGCCCTAAGGCTGAGAGGACAAGGACAAAGACGGAGAGGAAAACACAGCCTGGTGAAACACGCTGAGGGAATGATGGAGAAATGAAGAAATCAAGAACAGAGAAGAACCTTGAAAAAGGGAAAGATGTGAAAAGATATGTTTTTCAGAAAGCTCAATACAATCTCTTTATACCTCATATCCAGTTCTTGACAAGAATCACAGGTCGTGCTCAAAATAGGTAATTTATGGCTATTCATGAAAATTATATTTTTTAAATGGCTTTAGTTAAATTTAATATACAAATTTAAAGAAAAAAAAAGAGGAAAATCTTAAGATGTTCAATAGGATTGAGACCTAAACAATAATATAATTTTCAATCAAGCAACATAAGCCGTACTTAACTTTATGACTGTGGTATCTCTGAATAAACATAAGTACCACGTATTACAAAAGAAGCAACAACTGCTGCAAGAAAGCAGATGTTGTTGATGTTTGTCTTTCTGTAATTCAGACTCAACACCTTCTACAGCTGCTTCACAATAAAAAGCCTCCAGGAAAACAAACAGGTGGTGGTTGATTACTCTGAAACAACTTCAGAACTCAAATGGTTTACAATTAGGCTAAATTTAACTTTGGATGGGTGTTCTGGTTTTTAGTCTTGTTCTTGTTATCATATCAAGTATTGCTTTAGTGTCATGTTAAGACACTGTTTATATTATAAGTAACAGCTTGATTTGTGGTAATTAATCAATGACTTCTGCTTTATTTATCAGTTAATTAGTTAACCATTAATAAGACAAAGTATTGGGTCGCCAGGTTGTGAAAACAAATCTCTTTAGCTGTCCTTTATCCGTATCTAGTAGGATCTTTGCTAGGTCTTTTTAGTTCTTTCATTTAGCAGGTAAAGCTTAAAACTATTAAACAAACAATTAACTAAACAACTTTTAACATTTAAAAAAAAGTGTTATTAAAGACTGCCAAATATTTTAATTGAAGATAATGGGGATTTTTCACAATCTGGCAACCCAGTTTGAGTATTAATGGTTTGTACTGGATCTAGAAAGCATTAGTTAACAATTTATTACCACTAATAAGCTATTAGCTAAAGTTCCTGAGCTCATTACTATAAGAAAGTAGTATTAGAGCAACAGAGTACACAATACTCTAGCCACCAAAGAAAACCAAACCACATTTTCCTCTCAATATATCTTCCTCTCAACCTCACCTTTCACCCAATTTATCCCATTATTAATTCCTACCGGAACATATCAACCACAGGGGTACTGCAGGCCCAGACATTTATTGCAACTAAAGAAACTAAACTAAATCTTTCTTCCCCATCTCTGAGGAGAAAGACAGACGGACAGAACTATCTTAAATCCTTCAGCCGGAGCTTGTGGCGCCACCGGGACTCACTGGACTGGGATAAATCCTCAGTTCCATGGCCTCAGCATTGAATGAGCCCGTTCCCCCAGGAGCACATGTGCCTAACCAAGCCAACAGACAACCAGTGAAGCAAGGAAGCCTCCTCTGAGAGGTAAAACCTAGTTAATTCATCTGCCATAATGATAGTCTGAGCCACCACTGGACCTCTCCAAGCCACAGATGAGTCCCAATCATAAGTCGTCTCCTGCTTTCATCGACAGATAAGGGCTCACAGAATCAGATGCTGGCTCCCTATTCTGGCTCATAAAGAGGAATTAAGAAGTCATGTTGTCTGGGAGGAGTGTTCCCCTTTTTGCTTTTCCAGGAGTGAATAAAGCCAAGTTAGCGAGACAAACACATTCCTGTCTGTTTCTTGTTCTGGCAGCGCTACTTCAGACGTGACTGAGTTAACCCTCCATGCTGTGCAGTCCCTCTGATGGGATTAGCTCTTAAAGACTATGGAAAACAATTCCCTGTTCCCTCTCAATTAGGTCAAAACAAAGCATTGGTGTGTTATGTCATGCACTGATAAGTCTGCCAACTATCCACCTGTAGGAATGTTTCCTAATACATCAGGAGTTTATACAAGGGATAGATGCACAGGTTTATTGTGAATAAGAGTAATGCAGCAAATATATGTGGGCCATTTAATGTAACATTTATGTGTTTGGAAGAACCTCATCCCTACAACGTTAATATTCCCACAGGCCTGGTTCCACAACCTGTCTAAAGGGCAACAAATGGCTTCACTTATGGAAGTGGTGCAGAGGCTGTGAGCATCAGGTTACCTCTGCATGTGGATCACTATAAAAGGGACTGAACTAACAGGAAACTATTTGTTTCACATGCTAAACACAGGTTATCCATTTCAGCAACCATGCTTCCTAAAGTATAAGAGGGCCAGGACCCCGAGGGTATCAGGCTTTTCGTTCTGCCTTACAGCTCGTTCACTCAGTTAATGAGAACATTAATTACATTCCTCAGAAAATATCTCAAAAACAGCAAAAGTGTGTGTGCGCACTCACAAGAGAGATGAACAATCATGCATGTTTCGTTTCAAAGGTGCCGGTGTAAAGCAAATACTTCTGAACAGTGCTAAAATACCTCAGGGAGGTGTACAGCAAAATATTACCATTTTCTAATTAGGTTGAGACAAATTATAAAAGTTTGAATTTGTGAGGAAAGGAGATAAAGCAGGAAGGTGGAGTGCTGCATACTGTGGGTAAACAAAGCTATCTGCAGTAAAGCCTATTAGCAGAGAGCAAGGGATCTCAGCATCAACAGGGTTCCATTGTCAGTTGTCTTATTGTCACATGACACCACAGCTAAGCAGAGTAATACCCATATTAACCACCATTCTCCTAATGCCTTTTCTCCTGTCCCCTGTGATCAGCCTACTTCCAGCCCTAATCCCAGTCTAAGCTGATTCTTAATTACCCGGGCTGTCCGAGCAGACAAAGGCCAGGACCGACCTGCTCTGAGGTCTTTGACACAATGTGTACTCCAACTACTCCCTAAACACAGACTGGTTGCAAAGTCTGTTTCTATGGCAAATCTCAGCTGATCTTTGGAGTGCAATATATTTATCATCAGAAGAATATGTCCCAAGCACGGTATGCTAATTTGTTCATTTACATTTTCACATTTCACACATTCTAGTGTAAGAATAAAGCAAACAAAAACCCAATAATCTGGCTGTGATTTTTGGAAGTTCAAAATGGCCAAAGGAGTTCAGCAAATATTTACATTTATTTATATAATCAGGTGGGAACAATCACCTGGGAACAATCACCAATCTGCCCCTTCCACAAATACAAAACACACACCGAGCTCTCACCAGTGTGAATACAGGCTCCCACACAAACACCTACATATGCTGAAAAACACATGCACACACACACACAGTAAGGGTAAGCAACAATTATCTGTATTTGAATTAAGCTCTTTGTTAGCAGCACCCTGTGGGCTCCTTGGGCATTCTTGCATATTTCTGGCTTTGTGCGAATACAAAACAGGCAACAGTGCTCTGCTTTTGGCTACAGAAGGTTCAGGACATTTGAATATGGCATCAAAGTTTCCTTCAATATTAGCCTTTCCAGGCCATTCCCTAAAAAAATAGCCATTCACATCAAAATGCCAAAAACAACAGAGAAGCCTTGACATCTCGTCTTTTACACAGGCCTCTTGATCCAGAAGTTTTACAGTAGATCACATCACAATCATGGCGTCCACATTTGTGAAACGTTCTGTTTTTCCCCGTCCACATGTCAAAGTGAGACCACCGTTTGAAAAAACATCGTTTCCACAAAGGCCCATTTGCAGTGCCAGTTTGGGGTGAATAGCGGGCCAAAAACAGATGCATTTTCAAATGTACCCACGTTAGTGTGGACATGGCCTTTATCTCACTTTAAATACAAAACTTTAAAGAGTCATTTCAGTGCCCACCTCAATCCACCCATAAGCCACTCATCTCCACCACCATTCCTATTCTGGCCTCACCCAGCAAGCCGTATCAGGCGGACAGCGCAGGAACAAAAAAAGGTCTCTCACCCTGTCTTGACAAGCTGTCTCTCAGGAACGCCAGGCAGCTGAGCAATCACTTGCCCAGAAGGACCCAGGAGGACTAGGGGGGGCTGTAGAGGGCCAGAGTGCCTTGACAGAAGGTTTGTCAAGACTACACTGCCTAATTTTCCTCAGGTGAAAGGCAAATCACCTCCCTGGGTCACCAACACACCTAAACACCAATTCATGTACTGGCATTGTGATGAATTGTATCACACCGGTTTCTGAGCAACACAATAACAGCGCAGCAATCTGAGGAGAAAGGGCAAATATTTTCTTGCTCAGGAGCTATCTCTCTTCATTAGTGTCCCAGCAGAAGTGACTCACACACTGTCTAAATACACTGGACAGCAAATGCAGTATCTTCCATTTGCCGAAAGGCAATTATACCACCTTCAAAAGAATGAATAATAGACCCTGTTTTCAAAGAATCGGCTGTTAATGAGTGACTTGAATCATGCATGCTGCATACCCTGACATGAGGGAAAAAGGTAAAGAGGGGCAAACCCTGAACTGCGTGCCCCTGAAATGTCTGACAACAATACAAAGTGTAACAGCTAAGGGAGAAAGGGATGTAGTTTTTTATGATAAGGTACTCGCAATCCCCTGAGCAACTGCTGAAATAGAGGCATGTCAAAGGGAGGAGGATTGTGATGGGAGGTCATGTAGGATCGAAAGGAGAGCTTCAAGAGGAAGAAGACAATAAGCTGACTGTGACAGGCTGTGTTTGAAAAATCAATAGGCTGTGCTTTTATTCTGTCTCACTTCAGCACCTGAATCAGAACAAAGCGTCCAACAGCCGGACAAGTTCCCAAACTCTCTTTAAACAACATCACTCGGCCAAACCTTTTCAACCCAACTGGCAGTCAGAAGCCAGTGTGCTAGCACATCATAGCATGCTCTCTTAGACCGACTGCATTGACATTCAGACATGATACAGTACAATGCCCCTGCAGTCCAGAGGAGAATAAGGATTGCATGTATTCTGCAATATTAACAAAAATTACAAAACTGCCAGACTACTGAGTAATTTTCCCTGCATAGAACTGTGATGAAACTGCATGTAACACTCACATCGCTGTTGTAAAAATCCACACAACTCCATCTTGGGTGATGTTTTCACTTCAACTGAAGATTTCATGGACACCATCAAACATCACAAACTCCTTGGAAACCCTCATATAATGTTATCAGCCCAAAGAGAAGGTATTTGCACATCACATTATTATTCTTATTATTATTAATGACACTCTTTAAATCAAGCACCTCATACGTGTTATATCAACAGGTTTGAAATAATTTCACTGACTGATTAACCACCAGCTGGCACCTGTGCTACTACAGCTGCCATGACCTACCCATAACCCACCAGCAACAGCAGCTGTCACAGCTTACTGTCACTGCAGCACCATGAGGCCATGCTGCAGGGAAAGACACAAAAAAATGCCTTTAATTCAATAGCAAAAGAGGGACAAGTGGTGCAAGGTAAAAGGTGTATGACTAAACAGATATGGTTATTTTTTAAAGAGCTCAGTTGTAAAGCAGCACACTAGACAATATCCATGCTGTTACACTTTCATGCTCTTCATTTTCCACTGTCCTAATAAAGTTTATGGGAAAGAGTGTCAGTCTAATAAGTGTAAGATACATCAGGGTGATGAAGTGTTTGGGTTCATGGTTAGGTCTCTGTAAGGATATTTATTCCCCTAAAAGTGACTGGTCAAACCAGAAATACCACTCCTCCTAGAGAGGAGGCATTGTGGCATAGAGACAAAAAAAATATCCTGCATCCATTACACCAGCAGGGTGAAAAATGTCCTGAAGAGAGTGTTTTGACTTTTAGAGGAGTGTCAGCGGTTCATATTACACTGGGGGTGTCATATGCAGACAACTACAGGCAGCTCAACAACAGTTCAGATCCTGACACTGCAATCCTGGCCTAATTCTGAACTCTGACTCCAGCTTTCCTTTAACACTACACCACAACAGACGGCCTGAAGAATGTGGCTGTACATTTGTTGACACAGAGAAAGGTAAAGAACTCAAACACGGCCCGTGGGCTAAATATAAACCGCTCAGGAGGCTTGCTTTCCTCTGGGTAAGGATAAGGAGCAGCCAGTGCTCGCAGCATCAGTCTTGCAGACCCACTTTTTGCAGTCTGTAGCTCGCTACCTCAGGGAGGAAAACACAATCACTGAAACGGCTGCAACTCTCAACACTGCATATTTCTTTGTTGGATAATTACACATCTGTGTGTGCGCTCAAGCTAGGCAGTCTCTCTCTCTTCATATCCAGGATATAAACACTGGCTCATCTGTGTTTAATGATAAATTTCCATGTCTGTTACTCAAGTAGAACATATGCTTTTAAGTGATAATGAGTACAATAGTTGTGTCATATTAGATCAGTACATCAACAGGATATTTTGTAGCTTATTTGTAATATATACAGCCTTCTTATGGTAATGAGACACTCTGGCTCACTCGTTCATGTTTGAGAGGACTTCTACTTGTTCCTGTCCTCTGCACAATACTTCTAAAATTCTGCTTCTACAAACCCAGCTACTTGTATTACGTCATGAAAGTCCTGGCTGACTGGCTGAATGGCTGGCTGGCTATTTCACACTCCTACATCAAACTTGCAGGCCACAGGCAGAATGCCACTTTGATCAAATTTAAGTAAAATGGACTTGCCCGAGTTTGAAAGATCAATACCACATTAATAACACCTGGCTGAGAGTGCCGGGAAGCCAACACTCTGTTGCTGTGGAGTAGAAAGGAAGAGACAGGCCAAGGCAGGCCACTGACTTTAAATCTCTCAGTCTTGGCATCTCTTCCAGGTTGCTGGAAGGTGTCACAATAACCCTGAAGAGTACATAGTGGCGACAGCTCCAGTCCCTGCTAGCATCAATGTCAGGGCTGAGTCACTTTTCAGCATGGTAAGACTTCAGCAGCTGATTTGGTGCACTTACAGGCAAGGACACTAATGAACAAGGACGTTGATTAACATGCATAGACACAAACATGTAAAAGCAACACACACACATTCATACAGTGTATAAATTTCTATCACCAGAAAAAAAACATTCATTGCAGATGACACAGAGTGAAAGTTTCAAATTAAATTAGTAAATGGTCTGTGCATTGCATGCAAAAGAAATAGGACATGCTAAAATTAAATTGAAGAGCACGGCCAGCATAAAATGCAATGACCATGAGTGGAAAAGTAAAAATTAATTTCTCAAGTTTTCTGTCAAACATGGAATGGAAATATAAAGTATAAATAAATATAAAGAGTATTTAGTTAAGGTGTTTGAATAAATGAGGAATACAAGGAATATCCATCATCTTGTTCACCTCAATGCTAATAAAAAGGTGTACTGGTGAGCTGCAGTCATGCTAATTTCCTATGTTTCTCATTCACTAATATTTCATGGTCATTTAACTCTTTTCTAAAAGATTGAAATCAGATTTTTGGTTTCCCACCGTTGTTACTACAGACTTGTCTTGATTCCTGTACCCTTAATAATACACTTACAATAAGAGAGACCTTGAGCTCTTTGTTGTTCTGCAGAATTGGTCACCAATACTTGATATAAGGGAGTGCGGGTGTACAGAGAAGTTCTGGATTTAATGGCAGAGGAGTACTGTAAAAGCTTCTGGGCATTGCCGTGTCCTCAAATGCAACAACCTGCTCTCTCTCTGCCTCAGAAACAGGACTCCCAACCTGTATTTGACCTTTCTGAAGTGCAAACAATCCTCCGCTTGAGTAGGCCACAACTCACTCCTTAAACAAAACAAAAAAAACATAGTCGGGACCTTTGTGCAGAGAATTTAGAAACAGAATCAGTAACATGTGATCTTTAAAAACAAGACCAGCAAAATCCTTAGCACAATTATTTAAGGAAAACAGTCTCTGCCGACTCAGCACAGCACAAACGGAGGGGAGATCCATCGCAACAAAATGAGAAATGAGACCAGCTCTAGACAGACGAGGCCCCTGATTGGACACGGCAAGGAGGAGTACCGACCATGGCACTTGGCATCCGGCAGAATTCCTTGAACACATACAATACATGGATATATTTCATCTTCTAGACTTGTGAGATGAGTGTGGGCTGGCTCCCCTCCACAAAAGCTCCACATTACAATAGATCAGAGACAGAAACAAGAAGAGACAGGCTGCAGACCAGAGGACTCCTCACATAAGCACCCTGTTTAATCACACACACATTAGTGCTGAGGGCAGAGCGTCCGGCGCAGCCGAAAACAAAACATCCTGACAATCTATCTGAATAAATCCCTTTGTCATTCTCGGCTTTTCTCTCTCCTGTTTTCTTTCCGCCCAGATCCCCACCCTTCTTGCTGCAAAGTTTTCCATCTGCTCTCTGAATTACCGCCTGTGATCCCACAAAGATGGAAATCAACCAGCCTTTTCAGAAGAGGAGACAGTCTGATTTAGGCCCAATCCCCAACGCCCCCTCGCCCTCTATCCACAGATGGTGGCCTGGCTCCTGCAGGGAACACTTCCACTTTCTGGATTTTGCTGCATCTCTGTGGTCCAAGGCAACATTTTCAACACAGTCTTCCATATTTTTCCCACCTGGTTACAATAATTCATAAATGCATTTATGAACTCTTTTTGTTCCACTCAGTGAGATGTCCTATCATAGTGAACATCTAATGTAGAACCAAAATGTCATAGCTACAAATAGTTGCAGAGAGATGAAAAATGCAATGATCATGACCCTTTGCAAGAATTTAAAAAAAAATTCAAATTGGTACAGCAACTACATTTAAATTATGCAGACAGTTCTTTAGAGGAAATACAGCTGTAGTCATGAAGAAAAAAGATTTGTCATCTTTTAAGTATCCTGTTTAATCTCTCTGGTCTCCCGTGTGATCTGCTTGCTGCTTGTATTAGTGTCACCTGTTAATATCTGCTCTATCTTATAATATCTTTTTCTGTCCATATGTGTTGGTGGTCCTGCAGTATACATTTTTTTCCCAGTTCTGCTGCTGGTGTCAATGCAGAGTAAACTTTAAGTCCTGAAGTTTTATTCATTCCATGCCATGCTTTAACTAGACAGTCTGGGCTCGACAGTCCTTTTCATCTTCATCCAAGTGTTATCTTATTCACTGAAATAAGCAAAAAGGATATATTCAGCCTTAACTTCAGATCAAATTGGGAAATGAGACATGAAACATGGGATAATTGCGCCATTCAGTTGACAACATTCGCTGCTAATGAAGGAAACAGATGGTAAATGAGCACCCATTCTATTTCCACCAAAGAGGAGGGGAAAGTGTCTGCACTAGGAAAAATAAAAAATATTTTTTTAAAAAACAGAGCCGGAAACTAGACTTTCATGTTGATAACCTCTTTGTGTTGAGCAAATATGTGAATGATTTTTTTTTCTCTCCTCTTATCACCCACACTGCAGTCAGTCCAGTGCAGCAGAGAGCCTCCATATTTCATAGCCTCTAATAATTTCACTTCCCCTGAACTGACAGCCAGGACCGACCGCAGCAGGAGGAAGAGTTATGGAAAATATGGATTTGATCGGGTGGAAAAAGGCAAGAAATCCCCAACGGAGTGCAGAGCTTTAACTGTTAAAAAGCATTCGAGGTTAAGGTGTGGTCCTCACACAATCAGAGCCATAAACAAAGAGTGTTAATCAAGGGAGACACTTTGAGGATTGTGGGAGTCAAGGCTGCATTCATGCTCCTCCTATAGGATGAAGCATGAAGGGAGTCAGGCAGAGTCATCAGTCATGTAGAGGAGAAGCCACGGAAATTGGCAGTGTTGGAAATTGGCAGTGTTGACTATTAGCAGCTAATGGGAAGGTAAAAGCGCAGATGGCAAGGCTCGCAACACTCCAGTTAACCAACTAAAAAACCGACGCTGTGTAAATTTTTGTTGACAGACACTCTCACACAGCCCTAGTGAAGCGTCACTGTTCCATTCAGCTCTTTTAATTACCTGTGTGTGATTTAATCCTTCATATGTCTCAGCCCATTCCTCTTAATGATCTGCTCCATTCAGCTTGTGACAATACACATTCTGCTTGCATGATTTTGTTGTTTTATTTGGTTGTTGTTGTTGTTACTTCTTTCACTCATGTTACTAGGTTTTTCTATTTCTTATCATAGCACGGGCAGCGACTTATACAAATATTGGTCACATTTAAATTTGACAAATATATAAACAGGCTAATTGAACACACATGTGACAAGTACTGTGTTAAAGCAGTCTGCTATGTAAATATCAATATTATTTCAACATTACAAATGCTCTCTCTCTATATATACATATATGTGTGTGTGTGTGTGTGTGTGTGTGTGTGTGTGTGTGTGTGTGTACACACGTTTTTATTTTTGAGAGAAACAATTTCAGTTGAAAACCAGTGTTGTGAGGACATTTTGGCCTGTTCTGACACCTTCAAAGGGCAATTAGAGGTTTAAGACTTGGTTTTAAGGTTAAGGGTAGAATAGGGTTGAGGTTCAGTTTAGGGTACGAGTTGGGCTTAGACTTTAGTTTTGATGGTTAAGATTAGGGTAAGGGTCTAAGAAGGGCCTAGTTAATGCATTATGTCAGTAAGTGTCCTCACAAGGACATAAAGATAAATGTGTGTGTGTGTGTGTGTGTGTGTGTGTGTGTGTGTGTGTGTGTGTGTGTGTGTGTGTGTGTGTGTGTGTCACAAAGACAAGTACAGGCCCAAGTCATGTCAGCATTTTGACAAAAAATGACTAAAGTATATCTCTATAATTCAACAACATAATTGCCGATTAGAGTTCAATGGTAAAAGTAGATTTTTGAAATCATGAATGTGAAAGAACATGTGAAGGCCCGAGTCAATTTCACATAAAATATATGTCTTTTCACCACTCTTTGAGTCTGTCTTTCCATCTCTCAGTCTCTCTGTGATAAGTGGCTGATTTTCAGTGTTCATTTATCTTTCTGGAACAGTACTGCAAAAATAATGGAGGGGAGAAAAAGACTGTGTATCACTGGGTTAACAATTTGAGAAATTGCATAGATGTGATCTTTTTTTTCTCTGAAACACATATTCTCGTCATTTTACAATCCAGCTATTTTACTCACAAAACAGAAAAGAGATATCTTCTTTTTCTTTTGAATGAAATCCTTCTCCACAAACCAATTAACACGAAATATGTAATTTTCCTCATCTTGGGTGATTCACACATCCTCACTGTTAAAATCTCCTTCCTGTAATGCTATTATGAGGACACGATTTTAAGCACACAACGTCTCAAATCTAATCAGAATGTAAACTTTTAAGCAGTCACACAGCCAATAACATGCAGCTCAACGACAGTATGGAGCAGCTCCAGGTTTTAGTCTCTGGATGTCATCACAGATTGGTTCAGGCTGTTGGGATTTGGGAGATCCGCGCGCACACATATTGATTGAATTGTTTTGGGAAATGTCTTTGGAGTGTCGAGTATGTTCCATTTGAATGAACTGATTTCTAACTTTGGCTCACAGATGTCAAGCACCTTTTAATCTACCTGGCGCCTTTAAATATGCGTGAGCAATAACAAATACCAGAAGCAGCTTAACGCAGTAGATTGTATTGTTTGGGGAAATAGGAGCTTTTTCCACAGAACACCCAGATACAGTCCATATCCAAATAATGCACATTATTTAGCAGAGACACTAACACTGAGAAAAGTTCATTCTTCCTTTTACAAATGTAATATGTTATGTTATTTTATTTTATTTTATGCCGAAAACACTAATATATTGTCCCATTAGTAAGTAATGGGAAGCAAAAAGAAGCTGCAGATAAACGTGTTTGGGAACAGGGGCAAAGTTGATATCCTCACCAGACTCGCTCCGCTTTTGCTTTCAGTGTAGTTTTATCCAAATGCAAAATTTAAAAACTTTCCAAGGAGGTCGAGATTAATATGCGCCTTACCTGTTGGCCCCTCGATGCCATCGGCGTAGATTTGAACAGTCAAAATCAACAGAAAGGCGCAGGTGTTCATCGTGAAGCGCTTTTAGTCCACTTTAAACGCACAGAAGGAATCATTTCATTCAGTCCGTGAGGTCCTGGCGCGCAAGTTGTAGAACCGAGCCCATCTAGTCCTCCAGTTCTCACTGAGTGGAGTTTCAGAGACACCGAGGGAGCCAGGGCAGAGCTAGTTCTGCAAACTGACGTCAGGGTAAACAGTTCAGGGGAGAAATTTCTTTCTCAAACCCGCTTTCCTTCCCAGCTGGGAAGTATGAGCCGGGCGCCTCCAAGCGGCAAAATCCAGTAACGACAATGTGTATTCAAACGTCGGCCAAGAAAAACCCCAGACTCTCTCTCTCTCTCTCTCTCTCTCTCTCTCTCTCTCTCTCTCTCTCTCTCTCTCTCTCTCTCTCTCTGTGTGTGTGTGTGTGTGGACACATAAAGACAAGGATATATTTATCTTCCTTTTCATCCATTTGGCTTCATTTTAATGAGGAATTCCTTAAATGTCACTCCTGAGTCCTGACTCAGCCTATAACCTCTAGGCATAGTGGTTTTTTGATCTGGACCTGGTCTAATGTGGCCTGTGTCCCAAAAAATGGTGAAATGTGCCTTTATTGCATTTTCACAAATAGAAAAAAGGTTTCACAAATCACGAACTGTGTTTTTATGAATCTGCAAAGTCTGCAGAATAATCCTGTCCAGATTTGAGAAGTCTAGGCATAGTGGTTTTTGATCTGGATCTGGTCTAATGTGGTCTAGTATGAAACAAAGACGGTGAAATCTCCCCTTAAGCTTATTCACAAATAAAATAAGAACAGGTAGGCTAGAGGATTATCAGTCTGAAAACAACAGCTAGCCTACAGGTTTAGAAAATACTCATTATTAAGGCAAGCTCCATGCCCTAGTACTTCATATAGGCTGTGTTTGTATAACACCTGTAATTACCCACGTCTACGTGAACAATGATATATCCATTCTCGTGTTGAATAAATAAAAAAATACTGGTTTTGTCATATTAGCTGGTTAATTTAGTCATATATTCACACATATCCACACATGACAGACAGATAAGCATGCCTTCACACCTCCTCATGAAAGGTGGAAATTATATTTCTCCATGAATGTGATAGTCTGTCGTGTTGTGTGCCTTGAATTTGCATTCGAGGAGGTTACCAATTTTGTTTCTCTGCCCACAGCTGGCCATGCTTGTTTGAGAAAACTCGACAGAAATCACTCTCAGATTTTAGATTTTATGCAATGTGCAAAGTTAAAGGTATAGTAAGCGATGTGGGGGAAAACAAGGAGAAAAGTTGTTGATATATGAGTGAGAACCAAAACAACCTCCCCTCCCCCACTCCCGAAGTTCATGGATGCGCATTGTCATGGTAACGGACATAACGACTGCGCGAGCTTCAGTTTGATAGCAGCATTTATTTCTTTGATAGTACAGGTGGCTAGCCTGGCACCAGACCGCGTCTCACTCTCATGTGAGATTATTGTGATAGTAAACTTGTGTTTATATGTCTTCATGACTGTGAACACTTTGAAAGCAGTGAGATACACAGCGAGCAACTACACAGCAGCTAGTTGTAGGTTACGTTAGCACACTACTAACGTTAGCTGTGAAGCTAACGTGCAGAGCGTCAAACAACTGTAGTAACAACTCTGCGACTTTACAGCTAACATCAGCTGAGCATTGTTGTGTTGGCTGTTGTCAGGGACGGCTAGCGGATGGTGAGGAGAGATTCTGTGATTTTGACAAAAAATGTATTGGATTATTATCTACGGTGGCCGAGACCCGCCATAGCTGCAAATAAAAGTAACGCTGCAAACAAAAAGAAACGCTGCTGCATATAAAAGAAATGCTGCAAATAAAAAGACACACCGCAGCAAACAAAAAAAACGCTGCAAATAAAAACAAACGCCGCTGCAAATAAAAGAAACACCGCAGCAAACAAAAAAAAACACCGCAGCATATAATTAAAAAAAAACGATGCAAATAAAAAAAGCCACAACAGAAGTGGATTACCGGGGACTGTTTTTGCCGAAACACCGGAAGAAGAAACAACAACAACAGGACTACGAATTGGAAAACGAACTAGAAAGTAAGTGAAAATGGTAGTGTTTAATGTCGCTACATGTATTTTTTAATGTGTTATTTGGTCAGGCGATGTAGCCCCAGGTTTGAAGTTGAACTGGAGAATGCCGGTGTATTGTTAGCTTCGGCTAACACGGGGAGACCACTAACGAGAGTGGAAACAACTGACGGCTACATAGTTCCGGGCCGGCAGCTTATTACTGTCGTTGTTCCGCCTACGGGACGGGTCGGAGGTTGGGAGGTAGCCACAAGTCCTTCTGAATGTTTTAAACACCAACCCTTAAACATATATGTTCATGCCATACATTGTTAGAAAGCATAGGTTGCCCTGATTCATTCAAGACCACTCACGAATTATATTGGTTGCTCACAGCCGTAATAGTATTAGCGATTGGCTCGGCTAGCCACTCAGCTAAAGTAAAAATCTCTACATACCTTCAAAGTCTTCCCTTTATCCACACCGATCATCTTATGACTCAGGACTTTCTGTACAGCTCGCCAAGTATCCGTTCTTGTGAAATATGAAATCCGTTTCCATAACATCGAAATACTTTCCTCAATATGTCCATGTATTTAGTCCAACACGTAACGTAATAACACAAATAACAAACCATATACGGTCCCTTTTACGTCTTTTCCTGACCTACATGTACAAGCAACAACAACACAAGCAACATCGCCTGACCAAATAACACATTAGCGACTCTTTCTAGTTCGTTTTCCAATTCGTAGTCCTGTTGTTGTTGTTGTTTCTTCTTCCGGTGTTTCGGCAAAAACAGTCCCCGGTAATCCAATTCCGTTGTGGCTTTTTTTATTTGCATCGGTTTTTTTTTTATTATATGCTGCGGTGTTTTTTTTGTTTGCTGCGGTGTTTCTTTTATTTGCAGCGGCGTTTGTTTTTATTTGCAGCGTTTCTTTTATTTGCAGCAGCGTTTCTTTTTGTTTGCAGCGTTACTTTTATTTGCAGCTATGGCGGGTCTCGGCCACCGTAATTATCGCTTACTACACCTTTAAATGTAAACATGTAGCACAGGTGTAAAAGCTGCACGGAAAGGACATGGACAAATGTTGCCGGTGTCTCTGGGAGTCCTATAACATGTAAAAGTGTTATATTTTCTTATGAATTCTGGATTACAGCATTTAATGGCTTTAAAAAAGAAATGACAACATTTTACACAAATGCTGATGTTGCATATACCTCTCTGCATGAACCAAGCCGGTGTTAAAACATGGTTGGGCTGGCACATTTTTCTAGGGCCCCAGGACGCCCAATTGGATCAAGATTCCATTATGCAGGCTATTCATCATTCATTTTGTTGTTGTGTGTGGACATTAAAGCTGTGGATTCAATTAAAGAGTGCCAACAGACACATCTAGGGCCTCCAACATGAGGGCACATCTCAGTCTCTAATGTCGTTAGCCCCGAATGACAGATGAAAGACGGATTGCTCAGCAAATTACTTAATTTAACCAAGAGACTGCAACATATGTCAGGCTAACACCTGTAATTACACCTGCTTGATGCATGGCAGCCATTTTACAACCTGGTATTCCAGGCACAGGGTAGCAATCTGTTTAAACTAAGGAGTATTTTAGCCTGACCCCTTTCAAGTGCATGATAGTTCAATTTGCAGTAAACTTAATAGGATGTAACAAAATACTGTTCATATCCAACAACAGGATGGGTGTCAACGGGGATACTGACAGCTGCACTGTGATGAAAGTCATTTTATGGAGCATTTTTATCAGCTGCCACTCATAACCCCTCACAAACAACTACAGCTGCCCATGAAATGTTGAGCGTGAATTTATAATAACATATTACAGTTCTGAGCGAGGGTGACAAAGGCTGGCTATCAAGCCATCACTGTCTGTCACACAGCTTTGGCATGCAACGTGGTGCTTAAACGGTAAATTAACAGTGGATTACACAGGGCAGGAAATTGTGGCTGCACTATCTTTGGGTTAAAACTTTAAAGCATGGTGCATTTACACACACTCACCAAGCAGTGATATCACAATATAGGCAATTTTCCATCAGCTGCCTTAAAGAAAATGCTAATTTCATCATCAGTGATTGTGACGGTGAAGTCAACATAGAGAGCAGTAGGCAGCAGTTTTGTTTCACAATGATTAAATGTTGTACTATCCTTTAAGTCAGTTCTACGGGTGAAGCAGGTACTCTAAAACATCAGAGAAAGAAACAGTTCAGACTGCACCAGTTAGCTTTCATGTTAGCTGAACCTGACTGTAAGAAAGATGACGAAAGGAATGAAATATCATTAAGTGTCTGAGTGACACTTGCCATTAATGAAAAATAACCAAGTATAAATTGAGTTGTGCAACCTTAGCTTAAACACTGCTGATGTGAAAATGTTAAACATAAAAGATTTTATTTAAAATGTGCTCATTATAGTACAGGGTCTGGACCTTTAGTGCACTTCCTATTGCACTTTGACATGTGTAACATATTTTCCAGCTTTATAAAGTTTGTGTAGTAAAGGGAAAGGGGAAAACTAAATGTACAAGTTTATGTATTTGTAGCACATTAATAAACCATATCCTGTTTAAACCAACAACACATTTCATCAGTCACAATAATTACTAAATATATGGTTTTCATTGTTAAAAATTAAGAATCATCTACTCCTTAGGCAGTGAGTGTCTGGTGCATAGATCTCTAAAAAATATAAGCCTGAGTGAAATATATATAAATCCAAACATTATAAAATTCAACATAAAATTGAGACTCACAAAAAAGTATTTTCTATTACAAATATCATAACAAACTTAATTATTAAAGTATAAGGGACATATTACAACAAACAACAGAAAAAATTACCAACTCCTTGTACACAAGGGAAAACGCTGTCACTGAAGACCATTAATAGAATCAAAAACTATATTTACAGACATCTGAAAGGTGTATTAAAACTGAAATTTAGAAATACAGTACATACTTGGACTACTGTGACATACACATGGTTTTGCAGTAAATGTCACAGTTTTTGCAGTGGACAAGCAAGAATTGAGTGTTTTGAGTTTAATAGAATCTTATAAAAGTATGTCCAAAATGATCACGATCATGATTTGCAACCTTGACAAAAGAAATAATTTCTGCCTGTAACAGCACTGTGAATAACCACAGTATATAAAATGAAAGTACAATTTGACAAAGGAATAATGTTTTTAATTGTTTCCTCTCTTTGAGTCTTATTTTATGCTTTAGGCACAACCCCTTACTTAGTCCTACAGCATCCCCTTTGGGATCATCTCTTTCTCATTTAATTTTATATTTCTTTGATGCCTTTTTTCCTAAAACCAACTTTTTAGTATCATGCAAGCTCTCTCTCTCCTCCACTACCTCACTTCTAAGGTGAGGGCCTTCTTGAACTATAATAGTCCTCTGTCCATGCTCTTTGTGGATCCCTAAGGTTTCCTCTCGCCTCACCAACTCTTGTCCTAGCTTGTGAACCTTCTTCCGGTTGCCTATCTCACACAGCTCATGCTCCATCTCCAGAGTGGCACTTTGATCGTCCCTGCCTGTCCTGCCAGCTGCAGCATGGTGACGCTGGCCACTGGAGATGTGGGGGAATTGCTGAGAGTTTATGGTGAGCTGAGCGTAAGATCTTGCAGATAAACTCAGAACAGAGAGAGGCTGGATCATGGGACTAGTGATGACTGGTGACAGCAAGTTCTGGGTTTGGCTGCTTGATGGGTTGTGACGTTGAGGTCGAAGGTGTTTCAGGTGTTTGTGGGAGGTATTTTTAACAATACCCTGCTTCCTACGTTCCTCAAAGATCTCATCCAACTCTGAGGAGAAACAGGATAGTAGTTAAAACAATCCAATGTGATAGAACTGTTTGTAGTGTATGTTTCCTTTAGCAGCTTTCTCACCATCATGGATTTTGTTCTCTTCATTCTGGCTGCGCCTCTGGTCCAGAGCTTGCTTCACTGAGTCTAAAAGCCCAAACATCTCACAAAGGGAATTAAGTATGACGGCATCTGACAAAACAAAACAATCAAAAGTCAGCTATAATACAAGGCTTGATTGATTAATAGTATTCTTCTATCAATTTGTCCAGAGCAAATTGTGCAGGATTAGAAATCAATGTTCATGAATTTCCTTCTCAAACCAAATTTGGCTTGTCGGACTTTTATTGAAAATCATTTTAAAATGTGATTTGTCTTTTGTTTCTTTGTTAACTTGACTGACATTTGACTAATCTAATCAAATCAATTCTTTTTACAGGGGTCTCACCTGTCTCCTGCAGGTTGGCCTTCTTGCTGCGAACCTCCACTCCTTTAAGAGTGGCTAATAATTCAGTCTGGAGACTGGACAGGACGTCTCTCATCAGCCCAGAGTCCGACACACCTTTCCACAGGCTCAGTATTCCATCTAGACACAGTCAATTGGGTGGGACATTATTATGATATGTGGAGACCTCTGTGTATGTTTGTTTGTCTTTTCATTGTACGAGGTTGGGATTTAAAAATGACAGCGATAGTGAAAGAAGAGAAACTAGTATAGGTAAGATCATAGAGGAGATTTGTGTATGTGTTTGAGAGTATGCCTTCTCATGAGCACCGGGGAGTTGGACAGTAACAGAGATTGAACACAATGAGTAGACAAGCGAAATAAATAAGAAATGCAGGATAGTCGCAGGGAAGGGAAGCAGGGAAATGTCTGGGAATGAGATTTGAAGACAGTCAAAGGACTGATAGAATGATAAAGTGAAGAGGGAAACATAGGAGAGGGTGTCAGGGTTGGAGAAACAATTGTACAAGGAGAATAGAGGTATAAAGAGATAGAGGAAATGGGACAGGTACAGCACTTTTAAAGAAGATGTTAAATGGGTGATAGAGGTAGAGAAGAAAGCGTAGGAAAATGGGTTAGAAAATAGGTGGTCTAAGATTGGAGGTAAACTGAAAAATGACTTGCATGTATTTGAACGATAAAATGTCAGAGGTGTTTGATATCTTATCTTGCAAGAAATGTGTCCACTCTCACACTTGCTTAAATGTCTGTCGAGATAAATACAATATGCCTGGCGAAAATATCCCAAATCCTGTGTGCAGCTATCTGAAACTACATTTTATTCCCCCATGTCTTCAACATTTAAAGGGAAGAAGCACATTTCTGGAGATAGAAGAGCACAGTTGTGTTATTTGTTTTGTTTTTTTGTTTTGTTTTTAGCTCTAAAGCAGTTTGTGCAGTGAGGCACTGCAATTTGCCATTCACAAAAATGATCAGTGGAGGCTATTTTAGCAACTATAGTCCCACTGGAACAATGCCTAATCAGGTCACCTTTAAAAGCCCTTAAATCAAAGTTTAGGTCCCAGCAAGAAATAGCCGCACTTAGAAATGTCAGATGTGTCAGATGGTAATATAAAGGGACATGACTCTGCCTGCCACTGGTCAGCAACTTTTTAAGGCCAGTCTGCAGGAATGGCAGAACATCCTGCAAATGCAGATTCAGAGGTTCATTGGCTCAGTGAATCAGAGGTGTCAAACAGCAGCGGCTGTAAGAGGGGTGATACAAACCACTGAAGGACTGAGGGACAACTGATGGAAATAATAATTGTCGTTACAGCTTTCCTTTCCATCCTTTTTTATGTTTACCAGGTATGTCAGCCTTTTTTCTCTTTGCAGCATGTCCATTGGCTGTTGTGGGGTTTACAGGCCTGGTTAGACCAGGGCTCCACTCTACTGTTGTACAAAACTTATCCTCCGAGGGCTCTTCTACCTCTGCTGCATCATGTACAACCTCTGCTGAAATAAAAAAAAATATACACAGTAAATAAATCACAAATACATCATAGGCAGATTGAAAATTTAATCATATCCTGGGGACTTTTTTGTCTGCATCATCTCAAATGGTACAACAGAGAACAGAAACTTGAGCATATGTGAGACAGAAAGCAGCTAAATGTAAATGCCAGCTAAAATCCACCTGTCAGGGGAGGCACCTGTCTTCCACCTGTCAGGGGAGGCACCTGTCCTCCAAGAGGGTCAAGAGCCAGGCAGGATGGGCTCGGCTGTACTGACGTCCTTGGAGGAAGCCGTGTGCTGTTGATCAGCACATCAAATTTAGTGCTGCGGCAGGTGTTGCTGCACACGGTATCATGCTGGTAGAAATCTATTTGGCCAGAGTCCATCATTTTTCTGCATAGGGAGAAGCAGGTTAAAAGAATCCTACCAGAATATCCAAGAAGATATTTGTTACACTGCTACTGAAAGTTGTATAAGTATGGATTGAATTTGTTGAACAAATGCAATAGATTCCCAGAGGTTTGCTTCACACAAAGGCCTTGAGAGGAGTAAAGATGAAAAGATATTGCCAACTGAGTTGGTGTACTGACTCACAGTAACAAGTGCAAACATGATAAAGGAGTGAGAAGTATCACTCAGCAGCTTGATGGCATGTTATTTGATCTTGCTGCCATAATAATACTGCTTACCGACTACTTAAGGAATGTACTGGCAACACAGCACAGACAGACAGACACAAACTCAAGGCAAGTGAAAATTATATAAGTGAAATGTGCTGCTTATGGCATTAGATTGAGCAGTTTAAGTCTGACTCTTTAACCCATAACGCAACAGAATTAAGTGAAGGAAGGTCGTTCACAGAGACAGTTAGCATGCAGTGGTTTTACCATCAGCTATGACAAAGGTGCTTGTTTTACTTCCATCAGTCTACCTGAGCATAACCCCTCCCAGTCTGATGGCCCTCTTCCAGTCCTTCAGGGTGGCTTTCCCTGCCAGGTGAACAAACTGCTTTGGACTGATGAGCTGGTCATTGAACTGGAAACAAAAGAACAGAATGTGTTTTATAAAAGCTCCTGTAAATATATAAAGAGAAGGTGGCAGAGAAAATGTGACAATAAGCATGTCTGTAATTCTACAATATAAATAATTGAATAACTCACTACCGTTTGGTCACACTAAATATATGTCATGGACTTACTTTGACACATCTAACGTTAATTCCAGGGCACACAAACTTCTTGAACAGTAACACAGCTCTGCTTTCTCCACAGGTGATGGGGTAGCCATACTCAATCTCCTCTCCTTCTGCTTGACTTTCATCTAAAGATTACAGGCCGAAAACATAGATCACAGTCATGCCGACAGACACAGACATGCCACAGTGTGCACAGTATGCAAACAATAAGTTCAGTAAAATAAAATCAGGAAAGTGTGTTTGCATTGTGCACAGCTTTCACAAAAATACCCCCCTGGGTGCTGATGAAAGCAGGAATCATGCAGCGACAAAATCATCATCAGTCAATCAACGCATCCCAGGAGGCTCATATGAATATTCTTCAGTAATTGGTGTTTGTTAAATAGAGTCGCTTGAAGTATAATGTGAGAGAATGATCATTGAAGCACATGATTGCTGTAATAAATAAGTTGTTGATTTGACTATTTTTGCGTAAGACATTGAATGTAAGCACTGAAGGGAAATGTCTCAGTGTTACTTACCATGGTGAGTCTCTATGGCCAAGACTGTAGTGCCGGTGTCAACAATGTCATCATTTACCCTGCAGAGGGCAACAGATTCTCACATATAACTGAAAAATACTTGTGTTAATAAATGTTGTATTTCTAACTAATGTTTGCTTCTCTCTGTCCCTCCACAGCCTAATGCTGTATTTTTCTTTAAGCTAATCTTAAATTGAATTTAAAAAGCATGGATGTAGAATGATTTCATAAGATTGTCTAATATGAGTGGAAAACAGTGAGAAAATATGTTATTGTCATGCTGAAAACCTGATTATAAATACATGTATCCTGTTATATCATTTCCAATACACATATTTGTTCTGCCTCACTGTCTCACAGGAAACGCAAAGCATTTAATGTCCCAATCATAACCTCCATATTACCCATGCAAGATGGGCTGCAGGTGCAGGATGACTTGAGTCTTATGGTTGTTGCCTCTGGACTCCCCCTCCTCTTCCTTCACCATCATGAGATCCCCCGAAGACACAGTGACCTCAGCATCAGCCATCACCCCTCCTCACTGAGCTGCACGCACAGAGGGCCAGCCACGCATGTTAGCATCCAGATCACACACACACATACAGTGTTGCTATTTAATGCACACATAAGTCAATGAAAGCCTCCCCCAGCAGTATCTTGTGGCATGCAACTGTCAAAGACATTAAGCCATACTGGGCTTTTGAAAAATAAAAGACATAATCCTCACAGGAGCAGGCCTTGTTTCCTGTATCACTTTAGAGAAATCACAGTATTATAGATAATGTGACGAAAGCTTACACTTTTAATTCAAACTTATGTTGTTGGTCCTGAATTGTAAAGTTGGTGCAGCAATAGACTAGCTGTATTGGTTTCAACAGGTGAAAGAAATATTTTTCATTTATTAAGACTGAAATGATTAAAAATCAAATCATATTACTACTATGTTGCCTAAATGCAACCCTTCTGCATTTAGGTTCTTTTGTTTTTTAACCACATATGATACCATTAAAAACCTGTTCTGGCATGGCTGTAGCATGCCACAAAGCAGATTCCGGTTGATATTTGTTTTTGTGATCAAATCTACAATTTCCGAGAAGGTTAAAGATAAATAATTAAGCCTTTCCTCAATGCACTGACAATGCATACAGCATAAGCTCAGTGGGTCAAATGTTAATAAACTGTCCACCGTCTGTCATTACGAATTACAAAACGGAGAAACGTAAAATGCCATGTAAAGATTTAGGATAAGGTATAATAATAATAGCATAACTGCACTGATCAAAATATGATTCTTTCCACAACTCACACACACTTATTTCAGTCCCACACAAGCAGCAACTGAAGCGTCAAATACACTGAGCGATTATATCAACAGCACAGAAAGAAATGAATAAAATTACGAACTATCAATGTTCCGGTTTTGAGAAACAAAATAATCAACCTTTCCATACAATGAGTAGATTACAAATTAATCAACATATCCACACTATCAGTAGCCTCTGTTGGTTCACAACTCCGACACGGACAGTTGCGTGTCTCCTCACACTCCCTCACTGCTCAGCCTGACGTCTGTCGGAGCGGCGGCACGCACACCCCGCAACAACGGGGCGACGCACAAACCCTAACTCTAAAAAAACACACTTTAAAATCAACATTGTCATAGTTTTTACTCACCGTTTTGCTACAGGGGACAATTCATTCCCCGCTTGTCAGAGGTAGAGGAGCATGCGCCGTGCTGTTCCTGTACTTCCTGCAGTGAAGGCAGCATTTGCCTGAGAAGCATCTGTCCCGCTGTCACGAGAAGCGGTTAGTTCGCACGCAATGTGCAAATCGCTCAAACTGCTCTTATGAAGCGAGTGCACGGCGGCTGAGCCACTGCAGTACATGGTGCTGGCAGTTTCAAGATTCACAAACATGTTTTTCACCTTAGAGGAGACAGTGATTACGTAGTAGGCTGTAGGCTCAACACACACTTTGTTTGTTCTTTTCATTTATTACTTACATGAGCCGTTGTGGCGATTGTTTTATTGATGCAATAAACGCTATTCAAATCAGATGAGTGTTGTGTTTTTGTTGTTGCCCCTATTTCACCAGCAGAGGGCAGGGTTTGCTCTTAGTTTGAGAGAAGAGTCGTATAGCCTATGTGTTGTGTGTCGGTAACTCACACAGACATGTTGAAATGAATTATGTTAGCATTTAAACGCAGCATTTCAAGCCTGTGACACAGTAAATTAATGAAATAGTCTCAATGCAGCTGCCTAGGATCCAGGTTCAGTGTCACCAGCTTGTGTAAATCAAGGTGAACCATTACCAGAACCTCCACCGACTGGTCTCAGATCAGTACACACCTCCAGGTCGTCCCGCCCATATATGGGAATGGAATGCTCGGGATTCGTTGATTGACACTCTTGAGCAGCCAATAGGAGGTCGAGTATGCGTCCGGTGTCCAATAGTAAATATCCGATACTTTGTACTATGACTTTTTGTCAGACGCCAGATTCTCGAGCCAGCGGGGCTTGCACCTTACTTTTCCCACACACGTCTCTGGAAAACATGCTTACAAAGTGTAAAAACATCGGGGATGCTGTGAAGTCTCTTATCGCCGGTTTCTGGATCACTTTTAGCGTCTATTCCGTAGGTGTTCACGGCCAGGAGGGTAAGATACATTTTGTTGTCGCTTCTGATAAGTGTAAGAAAGTTGTGACGTGAGACTTTATTGCAGAAATCGTGTTTGCATACCGGTGCCACCGTTACAACCCAAAGAAGAGATTCATTCTTAACTTTATGATGTGTTTGCTTGACTTGACTTGACGACAATAAACAGCAATGACCGACAGACTTTAAAACACCCTGTGCATCTTCTGTGAATAACTTGATCATTACTTAGCTCTGTCATCATATAGTTACTGAGCTGCAGACATCACCATTGCTTAGGTCTGTAGTCTGTAATTTCTAATCAGTTTTGACATGCTATTACTTTTATATTACCATTATTTTACATCAAATATAAGGAATTTACATTTTTCTGTGAGTTTTATGCCAGTGGCTAAATAATACACAGGAAAATACATACAGTAAAAATACATTACAATAGGTGTAAAGGTCAACCATGTGATGACAAGCATTCTTTACATACTCTTCCCTTGTGCATGTTTACCTACTGAACTAAGCTATCCTTTCCCACAGGGTTTTTTTTTTCACCATAGCAGTCAAGTCCATGTGTAGTATGAATCACCGTGGTCATACATACACACAGACAAACAGAAAAAGTGTTTATTGCCCTCCAGACTCTGACTGTATCATTCAGCCATACCACAAAAATCCTTTCTTGTTGATTTTGCCTGTCTCTGGGGCTTTGAGTTCCTCACATCAGAGGATGATTAAGTCCAGGGTCAATTATTTATTCTGAATCACTTTGTCCTGGCTGGAAAATATGCAAAGAGCTTTGGTGGGGCCTGGGTGCAGGGGAAATACTTTTGCCTTGGTGTTGTAACGTTGTGATTGACACACAAGACAGGATAAGGCGATGTAGTGACAGGTAGCACAGGGGAACATCCTGTCTGCTAGTTTGGACTTGTAAGGACCTGCCGGCAAAGCCTCAAGTGGAAAACATGTTGCTGGGGTGCTTTTTGATAGACTGTATTTTCTGTTATTCACCATCAAAATTTTCTAAACTGGCCAGAACAGGCTGAGCACATGTCCTTTTCTGCATGAAAGTAGAAACAGACTGGCCTGGAGACAGACTGTAGGTGAAAGGGTTCAGTGAGCAGGGGAAGATTACCGGCCACCCAGAACCTCCCTAGCATTGCTGTCCCCAGTGGCCGTCCGACCGGACGGTGACAGGTCCACGCTCTACTGCCCACGGCTACAGTATGTCGCTGTGGCATTTCCAGGGAATCCTTTGGGGACTTGAGGGGGAGTAACATCTAAAGTTGTATATAAGGAGCTGAAGAGCTGCTGGGAAGTGTGTGCGATGCAGGATGTGTGTGACAAAGGGTGAGCTCAAGGTTATCCTTCAGTTTCCCATCAACAAATCTTCAGCACCCTTATATGGAAGACAAGGACTTAATGGGGTAATGTGTGGACTTAGATGGTCACCGGTGACTTTTTCATGTTTTGACCATTCTTGGAACATGTCAGCACTTGACATTTTGGGGGTAGGTTTTGAGCTGCTGCCCAAACAGTGCTTATCTTTGTGCGACCACTGGGGGAATTGACTCATTTATTTTCTGCGACCCACAGAGATGTTTAGAGGATCTAAATATTAGTGTTTCCTGTTCAAGTGTTTGTCACAGAAGCAAACATTAGTCAAAACAGTTATGAGTCAACATTCAAGAAAACAATTTTCAAAAGGAAACTAATTAATCACATTAATAAGAAATTAACAACTTTTTTAAAAATCCACATTTTCTTAATTTTCCTCTCAAGAACAGCATCTTGTAATATAAAGTAATAATGACATATTATCTAAGATTACCTCCTTTTGGAATATATGCTGTGTACAGGAACTGAACACTTCCCTCACCAACAGTTGTGTCATTTGACATTCAGAGTATAAACATGGTCTGATCTGTTGTGGCTGTTCAGAAAAAAACATTTAACTCATCTTCCCTGAATAGGAAGTATTAACAAATACTTACGATTAGTCTGTAAACAGGGTCAACAGTACAATTTGTTAACTGCTTGACAGAAAAAATTTTTGGAAATATAATAATTGTTCAATGTTTTTTGTTTTTTAAGAAAAAAATGATTAACTTGTTGCAGCTCATCAAATTAGTTTTCGCTGCTTTCCTTAGTTGTCTGTCATATTAAACTGAAGACCTCTGGGTTTTGAAAACAAGACATTGTAATATGCCAACTTTTAAATTTGGTCTATGACATGAGGGATTTGTTTTTGAAAATACAAACAATTCTGAACTTTTGCTTTCCCTTACATTTCAGGCATTATTGATAAACTATACATATTACTAAAACAGTCAAAAACAGTGAAACACATGAAATAAAGTTATCTCCTGATACAAAACCTAAGGAGTTCCTCTTAACCTTATTTTGAAAAAGCAGATTAGATGAACAACAAGAGGTCTTTGGAATTAAATCTCGCCAAAACATTTTCTACACGTTGATATTGGATTTACCTTGTGAACTGTCAGCTTTTTTACCTCCTCACGGTCCTTTGTATGTATTATTTCAGGCGATGGCTGTGGACATACACAGCTGGGCACAGAGTCTGGCACCTTGGCCTCCCAGAACTATCCAGGCACCTACCCAAGCAACACCTATTGTAAGTGGAGGCTTCGTGTGCCAGAAGGACGAACACTGCGACTGTTGTTTGGAGATTTTGATGTTGAGAGCAGTCCAGATTGCAGGAACGGTTCTTTGGTGATCAGGGATAAGAATGGAGAAATCAGTCTGGGTAAGCAGTCAAGCTGATGTCTGATCAATATGCCATTTGGATATTATGATACTCTCTTGATTCCTCACTTAATTACCTGCTGATGGATCTTTTATGTGCGGTGTCATTACTGATATTCTCCCAGCCATGATTGTGGAATACACATAGGGCATGCCAATGCATTGAGACACCAACATGAGGCAAACACAGTTTCGCAACCTGTGCTCTTTCACTCAGGTGTAGCCCAAGTCATGTCTCGAGGGCATAAAACGAAGCTTGAGAAATACAGAAGATATAAATACTCTGTTCGACTCTCTATTATGTTTATTACTGGATTCCTCAGACTTGGGTCATCATTTTAATTTAGCTTTCTCTGCTGGGTAGCTGTTCTCACAAGCAGATTTTATAAAGTGGGTTTGCATGTTCACAGGTCCCATATGTGGGAAGCTGGATGTGGATGTATCACAGAAAAATGTGACACTTAATGGCAATGAAGTGACAATAACCTTCAAGTCAGGCCCGCACCGCTCTGGACGAGGGTTTCTTCTGTCTTATGCCACGGATCAGTATCCAGGTAATTTTCTTTACTCTGATTCAAAGGAAGCTACTCAGCTATTTTTTCACAGGTTGATTGCTATTTGTGTAGTTACAATAAGTATATGATGTCGGTATATTACCAGCTATTATTACACTTGTATTGTAATTGTAGCTGGGCACGTACAACACGTCACTCAGCTGTAGAAACTGTGATTTGCAAATGGAATCAAATTTCTTAAACATTGCTCATTTACAAGTGTATGCTGGTGTAATTTCTAACACTATTCTGTGCGTGAATATTTGTATTCTTGTGTATATGCAGTTGTGTGTGTGTGTGTGTATGTGCGGATGTGTATGCATGACTCACTGCTTATTGGCATTCATCCTCCATCTCTATCTTTGCTCTGGCGTGTTTGCTCAGAAAGTAGGAGTTAGACTCTCAGGCTGAATGGAGTGAGGCCTCAGGCTTCAGTCTGGCGCTTGGAGTGGCTCGATTCTTTTGCACTCCTCCCTCCTCTTAATCAGCTAGACATTGAGATTGAGTCCACATATGGACCATACTTTCACTTTCTCTCTGCCTATGCAACATTGGATTATGAAATGTAAATTGCTGCATTGATATGCGTATTGAAATCCAAGTTTGATGTTTCTGGATGATACAGATTCAACCACAAAAGGGTATAGATGTTTTTACTGTATACCCTGTAAATAACCATAAGGACTTGTTTGGTCTGATTGCTAGTCTATACTTAGAGGTGGCTTCCTTTTGTCTGCATGAGGTCATCTGTACAGTGCAGTATGTATCATAGTTTCCTGTTTTTTACTGAGTTGTTTATGAAATTTGGTAATGTCTGGAGCTAAGCCTGTGTTCAGACATACAAACCACTGTCTGTTAACTGCCATCACACGAGGAGCACTTGTACTCGTGAACTGTGACAAAGTTGCTGTAACAAAGGGCTTAGTCACATCAACAGTGATGACCGCTCAGCCTGATATAGTACATACAGAATCGCTGCTTGTGTGTGCTGGCTGAATGGCGGGGAATATTATGTAAGCCTGAGACACAACATACCACAATACACTCTTTTAATTCAACTGTTCATACTATACTATACTATTTAAAAGTTTAAATTCATTTTCAGGAGTGTTCATTTTAATCTCTTTATGTCTGGTTTTTGCGATTACAGACCTCATTTCTTGTTTACAACGTGGAACTCATTTTAGCTTGCAGCATTTGAGGTTAGTGTTTGATTTCTCCGTTTCTCATAATAGAACATGTTTCAATAAAACTGTGATTGTTTCTCACATGACATTTTGCTGTTCGTCAGTGTGTACTGCCCCGCTGGATGCAAGAATGCCACAGGCGATGTTTGGGGGAGCTCTGAAAAGGGTTACAGAGATGTCAGTACGCCTTGTACATTTTGTATTTAGAAAATTATCAGGACTTCAATTGATTCAATGAATGATTGAATGTGCTTCATACTGTCTCCTCTACCACAGACCTCAGTCCTGTGTAAGTCTGCAGTGCATGCGGGAGCTGCATCTGACAGTTTGGGAGGCCGCGTCACTGTGACTCGTGGGAGAAGTCTTAAACTCTATGAATCCACCTTTGCCAATGGCATACTGTCTCAAATGTGTGTTTTCTGTTGCTGCTATATTGCACTCAAAAAACTATAAATTTGATTGTGCTATGTAGATGTTCTGATCTTTCAACCTCTTTTGACAGGGGATCATTATCTGAAACGAAGCTACTCTTCACTGAAGGTACGAGCAAGAACCCATTTAGTACACCTAACATATTATTTACATTCCTGCTGTGGTGTTTTTAAATTTTCTAAATGTGATTTGCCAGCGTCCAGAGACACTGTATATAAAACATTTCAGATTGTATAATTAACCAATTTCATCAGTCCATCCTGTCCCCTGGTCCTTGAACAGAATGTAAAAACATCCTGCCTGTTTATGGTTTAAATGGCTCATCTTTCGGGGAGAAAAACAGCCAAGAGCAAAGAAGGTCCTGGTCTTCCAAAAACATGGATTCTGGCCATGAGTTCTTATCCTGGACAGCAGACAGTAATGATCCAGAGCCCTGGTTGGTGCTGGAGCTAGGTGATAGAAGAACCATCACAGGTAGGTCAAAAGTGTAAAGTTAAAATTCAAATGTGTGTGTGGAATATTCTCATTTGGCCATAAATAAATCACCACATTTAAACAAATTGTACCAATTGTGCTTCAATGTATATTTTAGTTTGCTTTGTAATTTGATTTAGTTTATCTCATGAACTAAAAAACACAACATGGTTTATTTTTTCAGGAATAATAACAACAGGCTCAATTGAGTTCTACATAGAAACCTACATTCTTCTTTTCAGCAAGGACAAAAAGATTTGGAAACCTTACAAAGAAAGCAAAGAAAAAAAGGTAGGTGTTGTACTGTATTCACTGATGTTTCTTATTGGGTGCACAACATGTCTGAACTGATAAGGCAACGTTATTTTATAAGCTCTTCAGCGTTCTCTGTTAATAAGTAACATGGTTGTCATGTCTCCAAGGTGTTTCAGGCCTACTCTGACGGCCACTTCAGTGTGCTCAACAGCCTGTTTCCTCCTGTGGTGGCTAGGTTTGTTCGGCTACAGCCGCTGAGGTGGCAAGGCCGAGCTTCAGCTCAGGTTCAAGTCCTGGGCTGTCCTGTTGCCAAGGTCACACCAAGGAGCCGCCCACCTGGAGGTGTGTAATCTTTCTCTGCTTATCAAATCAAATCAAATTAAATGAGATTGTATGATTGGCCTAGCAGTGTGAACTCATTTCTGTGTTTCTGATGTTATGATGTCCTGTCCTGCTACTTGTTTCACCATGCATTGAAGATAATGTGGGCACACCACACCCCAACCCCTCTCCCACACCCACAGGGGGTCCAGTATTAGTGGAGACACGAATGAGTATGCACTTTTATTACCTTCTAATTTTGTGTGTGTACATAGAAAATGATATACCTGTCAATACCTGTCAAATTGTGAAAAGACAAATGTACTGTATGTGCTTCCCTTACATTCAAAGTTGTATAAATTGCAGTAAACTGCGTTCCTTCCTTACACGTGTGTGTACTGTTTGAGTGAGTAAACACTTGTATCCCTGTAGGCTCCACTCAGCCAGTCATAATAGCAGTGGGAGTGGCCGTGGGGCTGATAATGTGCAGCAGTTGTTTACTGGCTGGAGTCTGGTGGAAGAGAAGGTAATGTCTAATAATATATACTGTATGCATATTAGATTTTAATTATTTTCTGCATTATTGAAATAGATTTATGACACATGTATATCAGAAGATATTGCTTTATTCACACCTAGGTAGTTTTTTATTGTAGTTGATAATGATACTCCAGTAGCCATTGCATGGTTTGTACAGTACTGTAATGGATTATGCCAATCTCCTTCTCCATATAGGAAAAAAGATTCACAATTGAAGTACTCCTTGTCAACAAGTAAGTTAACTTCTTATTGACCATTTTTCAGTATTTTCCAGGCTTCTGTGAAAAAGCTTCTGACCATGTGTTTTTTGTCTTGTAGGTTGTCAGAGTTTCCAGGCAAAGACTCTCCCCCGCCCTCCATCCGAGCTTATCTCCTACCCTGTGGAGCGTAGTGTCCATGATGCTCTCCCTGTCCCTCCTCTTAATGGTGGGCATTGCTACTGTAGAAATATTTTTACTTTTCACCAGAAGACTGCCTTACCTCAGTCTTTTTATCATCCATTGTTGCCTTTTTTTGCTACTTTTTTTTGTTGCCTGTTCAGTGTTTACCAGTCATCTGAAATTTTGAGCTCTACCCTCCCTTTTCCATATTTCCTGCTCAGAACTGTCTCTGGCTTCAGTGGTCAGTTTTAGGAGTTCATGCCAGGCTTCACAGGCAAACAGCCCTCTCCACGGGCTGTCCATTCTTTCCCCTGGCTCAGCCCATCACCCGGTTGCAGTATAAACATTCCTTTCTTTCGTCCACGGAGCCTCTCTGAAAGAGACCCTTTAATTGGAGCTCGATAAAGGCCGCTCAGCCTACTCCCCCCTCTTCCTACCAGTCCCCTCTCTGCCTCCCCCGTCCCTTCCCCCAGTGAGGGGGCCCTTCACTGAGAGGTTCAGTGATAAACAGGACAGAGGGTCAATGCTAAGACAATCAAAGCCCTCACTAAAACCCATCTAATTAAAATAGCTCGGGGTCTGAGGCTGCCGGGGGCTCTTGAGTAGGGTCCAGGCCCCCCACACCACAGCCTCTCCTGCGGTGAAGAGTAGGTCTTGTGGGGTCTGAGAGCTGCACTCTCAGCCCCCGTCCCTGTGATTAGAGAAGACATTGTTGGTGGCCAGGCAGTTGATGGAGGGCCTGGTATGAGATGGCTGTTGACTGCAAAAGCAGCATTTCCCAGACATTGCAGGATAAGATGCTAATGAGAAGATTTTCTCCCATTAATGAAAGGATGCTGCCACTTCATTCAACTTTTTTTATGATATCAGCACAATGGAGAAGTAGTATGAAAGCAGCAATCTGTATTGTTTTGTGATATTTCCCTGCCTACATTGACTGATCCTGATGGCAATATGCATTTTGTACATGATTTTACAATATGGAAAGAAAACAGGTTGTTTATTGAAATGCCAATTTTAAAGGTATTTTATCACAAATGGTTTTAAAGATTATACTTTTATCCTGATTTTATTTAACAATCACATGAGATGCCATTGATAAATAGATTGAAAAGTTAAAAACTAACTGGGAGGGAGCTCTCTGTAACTGGAGTACCTTATTTACAAAAATATACACTTAAGTATAGTAGGTAGATATTACATGTAGTTACATGATTGAACATAACCTTGCAATCAAGAGTTGAAAAAGAGTGCAAAATATGAAGGGTATTTCATTTTAAAGAAATAGTTTGACATTTTGGGAAATACATTTACATCTTGTAGGGAGTTAGAGGAGAAGATTGATACCACACACTCATAATGGTTCGCATAGCTTAGCACCATATAACACCAAAGTGTAAAAATGACAATTCAGCATACCACAACTTAGCCAGACAGAAACTGATGTGGTCCATGATGCTGACATTAGCTGATACCCAAAGTAGGCAATGTTTGATACAACTCAAATTAATAGAAATACAGTCTCTTACCAGGTTTTGACTAATTTTTAAACTTTTTTATCTTTCCAGACTATGCCCAGCCAGCTATTGGACAGAAGGTTGGATCAACGTTTAGGCCTTCCTCAGATGAGGGCTACACTGTTCCCTTCACCTTCAGCCATTACCACACCCCTAGCAACCTCCCAGAGTATGCTGAACCACTTCCCCCTGAGCCTGAATATGCCACCCCATTCAGTGAGCAGTCCTCTGAGTCCCTCCTGCCAACTTCAGCAGGGATTGTTCACAGCAATACACACGGCCCTCCAAAGCCAGTGTCTATCACTGGTGCCAGGACAACATCCAGTTGTGCTCAATATGACTGCCCCTCACACAGAGCACTGTCCAATGGCTACTGCACTCCTGCCTTTCATCCCAGCGGGCCACGGCCAGTCAGTATTGTCTATGCTGAGCCCAAATCTGTTGACTGTTTATTACGGAAGCACACATATGAGGAGCCTTTGTGAACACAGCAAGCTCAGACATGGAGAAAAAAATACTTTCCTGAGCTAAACTGTGCGTTAGGACCAGAGGAACACTTGAAGTGATATCAGGTGGATGCTAATCTGAGATTAGTGTACTAATGTTGACAGTGAGTAATGTACCCAAATCTGAGGGGTCACTTGGGACTATGTGGGTACACTACTCGGAGTACACAATGATCTGAGAGCCATAAGAATACAAATACTTCCTTCAAGGAAGAATATAGTTGTACTGTTTATTTTAATTATCTTGCATTGCACAAAGAAAATACAGGTCTAACAATGTCTCCAGAGATATTGTTTATTCATGAAATATTCAATCACAAGCTGCACTTTCAGAAACACAGTCAACTAACAATGTATGCTTTGGCCTATTTAACAGGTTAATGGAGAATAGGTGAGTAGGATATGTTACTTGTCATCACAATATGAAATTGTATTTACAATATATCAATTCAACATGTTTTGATGAGAAACATGTTAGGAGTATTATAAATGGTACATTGTAACACAGTGGTTGATATTGTTGCAATGATTATGTGTAACCACTAGGTGACTCTCTCGAGCCTAAACATTTAACAAGAATGGATCATCTCAGTATTTGTTTGCTGGTTGTTAATCCTCAGATAATTGTCCATTTCTAACATAATATAATAACAAACAAATATTGGTTTAAAATACATGTTGTTTTTTTTATTATACAAAGAAAGGCACAACAGGGAAAGACTTTCTTTCACATAGATGAAAATCCTTGTGATTCAACCTACAGCAGTACACTTGAGCAAGACACAGATACCTCAATCGAACTCCAGAGCTGTTGTCATGTTGTTTCCCACCAATCCGGATAATAAAGCTTCACTATCATAAAACCTTCCGGTTACTTGTTAGATTTGTCACCACAGGGCAACTTTGCCACAACTGAAAAACACTAAGGAATTAAGTTCAATTAACTCCCCACTTTAATGTTTCACTTAGCTTTAATTGTCAAAACTCCTTTGGATTGTCTTCATTGGATTCTTACTTAACTAAAATAAAGCAATATGAAATTGCTGTTCACACTGATGACGAAAAAATACAAAACAGTTTTGTATTTAAGATAGAAAATTGTACTTTTCCCTGGTATAGGATCTTTTGTATCATAACGGTCAATGGCAGTGGTAGTCTTCCATTATATCAGAAAATGTAACTAACAGACCCCAAAAATTTACAGTTTTTGTAACTGCCCCATGGTGTCACATTTGGCGATTAATTTGCTGCAATACAAAGGGCAATGCCTCTCTCCACAGCTGAATAAGGCACAATAAACAACTGTGTTAATAAAAAATAGGATCTGAAGTGTAATTCAGCAGCAAGATGTTAATTTTACATAGATTTAAAGCTAAATCTGCACGGATTAGACACCTCACTAATAAAAACATGTCAAACCAATCAGAGGTCATTAATTAGATGCTAAAAAGCTAATATACAGAATTTCTCCTGAAAACCCTTTAAGGTGTTAAGAATTCAATTTGTGATTTAAAAACTGGACTTCAGTCTATATACAATAGCTTGAAAGGTAGTGCAATACTTTTAAGTAATACGTAACTAAAGAATATATTTTTAATTTCAATATGTATGTTTATATCATCATTCAAACATTTCTCCATCTGGTGCTTGACTTTTGTGATGTTGAGCCTGCTATAATGTACCAACTCCACTGGTTGTGCTCAACTCTTTCTTCTGTCCCCCCTTCTCCTGTTTCTCCTCAGAGGAGTAGTGAACCAAAGTCTGGTGTCTGTTCCTGGAGGGAGCATCCTTAAAACGCAGGCCACAGTCCTCACACGCATACAGCTGCCCTTCTCTGTTACTACCTGTGTTTGCTCCCTCAGACTGAGACTTTCTCTCATTTCCACCGAGCAAAGCAGTCGACACTTGAGGTTCTCTTGAAGTTAGAGTTGTATGTGAGTTGCTATCTGACCTATTAGGTGTGTTTAGCCCTATGCTGGCGGGAGGCAAAGTCTTGGGACGTCCAGGCGGACAACCACGACCTGCCGATCCTCGATATGCACCCCCAGCTTCTCCAGTATGTTCAGGGGCCAGCCCATGGACTGTGCGATAATGGAAGCGGATCCCGGAGCGGTTGGCGAAGCCTTTTCCACAGATACTGCAGATAAAGGGCCTCTCACCTGTATGGATGCGGGTATGGATCTTCAGGGCTCCAGACTGGGTGAAACATTTCCCACACTGAGTACAACGGTAGGGCTTCTCTCCTGTGTGGGTCCTCTGATGGGCCCGGACCCCTGCCAGATGGGGAAACCCCCTGCCACAGAAGCCACAGGAGTATGGCCTCTCGCCTGTATGAATTCGTCTGTGGATCTTCAGAGCCCCTGACTGGCTAAAACTCTTCCCGCACTCGGAGCAGGTGTACGGCCGGGCACCAGTGTGCACGTTGAGGTGGATACGGAGATTGCTGTGTGAGTTGAAAGCCCTGCCGCACTCTGTGCAGAGAAAGCCAGACGGTTTGTGAGCATGCTCGGTGCGCTGGTGCTGCAGCAGCTGGGACGGTCTGGAAAAAGTGGCAGGGCAGTGCATGCAAGCATGCAACGACAGCAGAGTTGAAACTGGCCTATCTCTCTCCTCCTGAGTGCAGGCAGGAAAGGAATGCTGGCAAGACAAACAGGGGAAAGGAGCAGAGAGCTGTGGACAGGGCAGACAGGTGCTTATAGGGCAGTGGTGGTGATGAAAATGATGATGGGCATGGGTGTGAGAAAATGGGGAATCCGTTCCTTCCTGGTGACTCAGGATCTGTGTGCAGGGTTGTAAGCTGCGGCGGCAACACAAGCAGGGAAACATGGTGAGGTGGTTCAAGGAGCTTGAGGACACTCTGGATGGAGGAGTTTCAGAGTTCTGGTCCGGGTTCTGAGTCCTTGGGCCGGACGGCCTGATGTCTAACTCAGCTGTGGTGGTGCTGCTTGCTCCATTGTTCACATTTAAGTTCAATGGAGCAGTGCCACTATGGTCTTTGGGATGGCGTACTGCATCTGTGCTTGGCGATGAGGATGAAGGTTGTCTGGGTTGTAAAGTCTCAAAGGAAGAAGGAGAATTGGAGTAAGGACAGCCAGGGCAGGTGCAGCCATGATGCACATCTACAGAGGATAGAAAAAGGGATTAGAGTACTTAAAACTATTGCAAGAAAATTATTAAAATATATAGGCTACATTAATATTTATAGCCCCCACCTTCTCTGCTGTCTCTGGCCTCTCCCTTCCTCTGTGCTGCCCCAGGCTGCACCCGACGGCCCATCTCTGCCTCCGTCTTGTCCTGAGCAGGTCGAGTTATTTGAAAAGGTTCATGTGAAGCACCTTTGAACCTAACAGCCTCTGCCCCAGCCACGCCCCATGCTGGGTTCACCACATCTGGCTGGTCCTTCGAGGTGTTTCCAGATGTGATAAGGTCACCAATGAACTGATGCATCTCCATCCAAGAGCACGCATGCTGCAAGAAGTGTAAAGCATGAGTGCACAGTCTGCATATCAGCTACAAAGAAAGTCGGCAAGAGCTTTATCGATAAACAAAGGTCCAGAAAATCAATCAAATGCTTCATGACCTCATCGAACACTGGTTCCTCTAAAAAAAAAAAGACTACCGGAATCGCCTACTTACAATGTCGCCACACTTGTCTTTGTCCATGAATTAAAAGAAACGCTGGTGTTGGCGCCAGACCGACGACTTGGCCTTATATCAGCTGTTTCAATAATTCGGATACTACAGTTAAAATCAATGAAAGTAAACACACAGAGCACGTTTTTCATTACATAATTATTTCTCCACTGTGGCCAACTCCCGTGGTCGTGTCTAGATGGGAGACAGACCCGCGAAAGATCTCGCGAGAATGACAATTTTACCCCAAACTATTCTTTCCTTAATCTTAATGAAATCTTTTTTTTGTCCCTAAACTTAACCTTACCTGAACCACACTCGTGCTGTCACATCTTAACATATGATTATTATGTACAATGCACACAATGAAGAAACAACACGTACATCTAATATCGCGAGAGTTTAGCAAATATAGGGTAACCATCTCGACATGGACATGACCCACCGTTAAGCTATATTTTTTCCTAGGATGGCGAAGTTATGAGCCACCCTACTCTACCCCTGATTGGCTTACCTTAATATTCATTCCCTATCCCTAACCAATCACACTCCTCATGCTTAAGAGTATATACTACTAACCAATCAGAGGCAGAGTTGGGCGGGTCATAAATTTGCTTTCCTATCAGGTATTGTATTTCCGGGTATTTTAATCATGTGACAGGGGTTGTGGTTCTTTTTTCAGACCTTCCTTTCTTTCTTTTCACTTTGGAAATGTCAGTGACCGAAATGCGCAGAGAAATATATAAAAACAAAACAGAGATAACAACTAAGAGTCCATTATTTGTCTAACACAGTGGTGTTTATATAACAATATAGTATTTTCTTTTTAATAATGGGATCCATAAAACACGTTATGGCACTAAAGAAATAAATTATCACTAACATTTATGAAAATCTTGAGTTTTCTTTCTTTTCTTTTTCTTCTCCATAAAGCAGGATTACCAAATAAACCAGGCCAGCCAATCAGTTCAATTGAAGTCGACTTAATAATAATCAGATAGATAGATAGATAGTCATATCATATATAAATTCATACATTATAGTCGAGTACATAGTCAACTTAACGTGTGTATGTATGCAAAATATTTGGACAAGAGATGTAATATTTAAATCCATATGTCTTTAACTGGTAGGAAGCGCTGTTTTAAAAGGTATTGGCTATTGATTAGTACATTTAAAATAATGTTTAAAAAGTCAACAAAGACGTGTTTAGTGGATGCATGTCTAGGCGTTCCGTTTTTCTGTTAATTGATTAAGGTCCAGTCTATATAACGACCTCAACCCATGCACTATTCTCTGTTAGTCAAGGCCCGTCCCTTGATTGAGGAGCTTGTACATGACGGAGCTGTCATAGTCATATGTCTCCAGCAGAAGTGTGTGCTAGAGACTGCTGCTGCTCTGTGGCTCTTTTGTGGTGGATTTTGTCATTGTGAATCCGTTTGAGTCAATCCCCTGTAGGCTGTTCAACCTAGCCTTATCCAGTAATAATAATATCCTGAACGTGATGGGACAGTATTGATTCTTATGGGTCTCAGTAAAATACTCACCTGTGTCTGTGGAAGTGTGTTTCTGTATGTGTGTCTCCATGGTGCTGAATGGTCATTTTTTAAGTGTGAATAGTTTGAACTACAATATTGTAGTTCAAACAGTATTGAGAGTTGAGATTCAACATTGAAGATTATGTAAATACAGGATAGATGATATAAGACCCCCCTTTCATGCATGCATTCATGTACACACACACCACTACTTGCCTAACTTAACCATTCCCCAAAAGTAGCCTATGACAGACCACACACCCACACACTAAGGAACAGTCTTATAGATTAAGAAAATTGAGAGCTGTCAACAAGATGTTTACTGAGCTTGCATCAATGACATATTCGTCGACCTTTAGAAAAAAAACATTAGCATATACCTGCAGACTGTCAAGATTCACCAAATATAAATCACATGATTGCAGAACATCATGTTATGATCAGTACCATGATTTGCATCCATTTTAAACATAGTATAAAGAGTCAAGTGCCTATACACAAATGTGCACATTATTATAGAAATCCAGTGTCTTCATTACACTTAACACATAGGTAGAAAATAATTTAATTCCCCCACACAAAAACAAGGGCCTAAAAGGTAGAAATCAGGAATAGTTTCAATGCAGTGCCAAATCCTGCATAATATTGCATAAGGTTTATAACTATTAGTCCCATTTTGCTCTGGTGGCCCAAGCCCCAAGCTTTAGCCACATGCAAATCAAACAAAAGCCATTATGTATCACAACCTGGAATGGTTTGTTTAAATTACAGAATAACCCAAATCTTACTGCTAGACATACTGGATTTCTTCAAGAGCAAGTGGAAACGGTAAAAAAAGATCTGCTCTGTCATATAAGGTTATGATGGTAGACAGAACGTCATTAGTGCATCATTCTGGCTGTAGAGTATCACCTCCATTCTTGTTTTGGTGGTCACCCGTACATCAATAGAGTAGGTGTTTTATTCTCCCATTCACTGTATTTCAATTCTCCGTATCAGCAGGGGATGGGTGCGAAACATCAACTTCCATCTTAATTTCTTTCTCAAGCCTCCGGTCTCTCAGCTGGCATGATCTGGACCGCCACACATCAAAATCAGAACCAGGAGACTGAGGCTCTTTCTTAATGCCTGCTATTAGTCCAGAGGATGCCGTATTGTCATTAAGAGGGGAGATATCACTTTTCACCCACTTAACATTAGTATATGCATCTGCCTCTCCTTTCAGTTTTTTATCAGTCACTTTCCATTCAGCATTTTTTAATCCATGTCTTTTAGTGCCTTTAGCCTCTCCTGAGACTTCAAATTCTTTCGGCTCACTTTTAACAGGAGGAAGAGGAACATCGCTCGTAGCTGACTTACATGAGTTATACTTCTTAGACAAGTCCAAAGGTGCTTCACCTTCTGGATCCCGTTTAATCCTGGTTACTAAATCCACAGGGACATTTAGCTCAGCCTTCACTCCAAGGTGTTCCTTACGTGAAAGAGGAGGGCGGGCCGCTTGATGCTTGACTTGGACATCTGGAACCTGTATTGTTTGAGGGACTGTAGATGGGAGCGCCAGGCCGTTGGTTTGACAGACAGGGAGAAATAGAACAAGTTTAACACCAGGCGGTGGCTGTTTGTCCAGAGTTATCTTCCATAACCCGTCTGATGAAGCAGAGCCAGTATTAGACATGCCTCCTGTCACAAGGTCTGGACTAGCAGAGTCCTTAACAGGTGGAGCAGGCACAGTGGTTGTGCTTGCTGGAACTGGTGACTCTGACTTTGTGTCCAGCTTTTTGGTCTCAGGTGAGGAGCTCTTCGGGGCCGGCCGTTTCTTGGGGGCACTCTAAAAATGGGAAAGACAACAAAAACATCCCAGTCACTCACCTAATTATACAGAAGAGCAATATACCAGTAAGATCCACATGGAGACTTTGTTTTACCTCATAACCCACTTACAAACCTGTATCCTGGAACAAGCTGCCTGCTGACCTGATGTCCATAATCAAAAGCAAACACAAAACTTTCCTATCCTCCCAGGCTTACGGTTAATTACTGTCTCTGTGTGTGTGTGTGTGTGTGTGTGTGTGTGTGTGTGTGTGTGTGTGTGTGTGTGTGTGTGTGTGTGTGTGTGTGTGTGTGTGTGTGTGTGTGTGTGTGTTTACATGGGCAGTTATGTGATAAGGATGGTTGATTCTTTGGAGCTTTTAATTGCTGTGTGGTTTGATGTTTAGTATATGTTACCTGAATGCATCATTGTTTCAGTTTTTGCATTTTACTCATGCTTATATTCTTATATTTATATTTCTTACAATAATAGTAATAATGATGTTAATTATAACAATAATAATAATAAACTTTATTTAAAAGCACCTTTCTAGTCACCCAAGGACATTTTACAGATCATATTCATCATTATTTTACCTATGTTCTCATTATTATACTTATATATACTTATATTGTTTTTTTAATGTGAAGCACGTTGAGATTACTTGTAATAAAATGTGATATATAAATACATATAAAATTGTCACTGCCATTCATCAACAGGAGTGGTTTTATTATATCTTGGTCACTGGAGTTTCAAGGACGGTAACCAATGATTATTTTCATTATCGATTAATCTGTCTCTTGTTCTCTTGATTATTTGGTTAGTCATTTTGTCTATAAAAAAATCAGAAAGATGTTTCCCAAAGTCAAAGAAGAAACATCAAATGACATTCAGTTTACTACTATAAAAAAGAAAAAGATACCTATTTCTAGCATTTTATTTAACAAAAAACAACTCAAAATGATTATTCTTATCAAAATAGTTCATAATTGTCTTTCGATTGATTAATCTACAAATCATTGCAGCACTAGGAGCTACTTATTTATTTACAGGAATTCGGAGAAAATCAGAATTGGAAGAAGTCAGAAAATCAAGACTAAACCCTGACGTTGAGTGTTTACATGCATGCTGGTATCCTGGTTCATCATGCATCATTCTGGTTTCACAGACCTGAATAAGTCCTTATTCCAAACACCTGAACCAGGTCTCTGATCATTCTCTGCTGGAACAGAAATGAGAAGCTGAACTGTTTCTGAACTGAAACTAACGGCTGCCTGGAAGGTGGAAAAAATGAGCACTTTAAATAACTGTTGGCAGCTCTGTTAAGAATGACATTATTTGTGCTGAACAAGCAAAAGGTAAGGGAAAGTACTGTCCCACACTCACCACAGACTGAGGTGTTTGTCCACACTTCTTAAGGTGGCTGTCGTAGTTCTGCTGGTGAGGAAAGCCCAGTCCACAGCTCTGACAGAGGCAGGGCGACTTGCCAGCGTGACCGCCCATGTGTGACATAAGCAGCAATGCCGACCGAAACCCCTTACCACATTCAGCACATTTGAGCACTCTCTGGTGAGCCCCGGCATGTTTCTTCAGCTCTTCTGTGGTGTCAAATCTCTGCCCGCACTCCAAACATCGGATCTCATCCCCTTTAGGTTCCTGATTGCCCCAGCAGCCTGTGTCCTTTTTGTGTTGCTGGAAGTCCGCCTGACTGAGGAATTCTCTTAGACATGCCACACAGTGAATGCGTTCAGGCTCACACTTGTGTTGGCGGTAAAGCTTTGCCAGGCGGAAGTGGCTGCGGCATCGTATGCAGGTGTAAGGCAACAAACCGAGGTGGGTGAAGCTGTGTTTTAATAGAGCGTTCTTCTTAGTAAAGGTCTTTGCGCAGTCTGTGCATTTAAAATTGCGACAGCATGTCCTCTTCTGGTGGCGTAGGAGGGCTTTCAGAGAGGTAAAATTGTGGCCACATACTTTACAATTAACGCCAAGCAAACAATTGTGTAACTGCACGTGATACTCGCACGCTTTCAGGGAAGCAAACACGCGCTTGCACAGATCACATTCATAAAACCGATCCTCAAAGTGAGTTTTTGACAGGTGGCCTTTCAAGTCTTCCTGTGAGGCAAAGACCCTCAGACAGATACGGCACTGGAGACGTCCCGCTGAAGTCTGGGCATGTGTGCGCAGGTGGACGCGGTAGTTGTAAATCTGACAGAAGCGCTTCCCGCACTCTGCACAGCAGTACGGACGCACCCCCGTGTGCAGGTTCATGTGGTCTTGGAGCTTGAATTCAGAGGACAGCTGGAGATCACAGACACTGCAGCGGTACTCGCCTGAGTTACTCGACTCTGTGGAAAAACACAAGCCAATTGATTTGAGTTACATTATGATGATGTACTCCTGGCAGGCAGGGAAAAATCAGAAGAAAAAGTTATAAATGTATATATAAAGTATGTATAATGATCCAAAGATGTATCAATATATATATTTGATAATAACAGTGTAGTTTTAGGGCATCCCAGATACTGTTACCTCACACACACAGCACATCTAGAGATCTGTCCGGGATCTCGCAAGATAATTAACACTATTTCATGCTCATGAGTTTCAATGTAAATAAGTCATACCATTGTTAGGCCCTTCCTCTTCCTCCTCTTCGTCATCAACCTCTTCATCCTCATCCAACACTGAAACATCACTGTCATCCGAGTCACTCTCTACATCCTGCTGCGCCTCAGCTGACTTCTCCTGTGCTTCCTCTCTGTCACCATCCTCTCCATCATCTCCCTGTTGGGTTATGAGCAGCGGACTGTCCGCTTTGTCCCGTCCAGCATCAGTCTCTGTGGGCTCTGACGGTTCTGGAGGTGCAGAGTCTTTGACAGTTTCTTTGTTTTGCTGACTCTGGGGGGGATCTGGAGGTTTACATGGTAACTCCTCTGTCAGAGGTGATGCACATACTTTTGTTTTTTTTTCATCAAATGAGGTATTTTTTGCCGCTGCCGCTTCTTTATCAGCAGCTGATTTCTGGCTTCTGACGAGCAGTCTTTCTTTGCCCGTGTTTGGAAGTGAAGTGTGAGAGTGACTGGGTGAGAGTGAATCATCAGATGATGTGGAGAGACATGGTGTTTCTGTCACCGAAGTCTCCTGAGGTTCCAAGATGTCTGGAAACCCCAACTCGGTCAGCTGGATGTCAATGGTGTATTCTATAGACATGGCTGCAATCTGAGGAGACAGAATGAAGCCCATAAGAGGGGACAGATGTTTAATCAGCGTTCAATGACATTTTTAATATTAATTCTACAGACTGAGGTACTTTTTGTCATATCTCACAGGTGTTTTATTCTATCATTCTAAATGTTCATGCTTTATCAGTTTATTCCTAATAACGTCACATCATTGTTTTCCATTTCTGTTTTAAAAATACCAATGCAGTGAGGTCCTGAGGGACCCTAGTCAAAAGCACCCAATTCCACCTATGCTGTTTTAATAGATGGAACAATTAAAGGAGTTCATATTTGCCACGGGCCCTAATATAAAGTATCACACACACTCAGTGGGATAGGGGCACTCTGTTAGTCATTCTGAAAGTTTTGCATGAGATGTACACTGCAATTCATCTTAAAGAAAGGGATATATTTAAACAAAATGCAGATTAAATGTAACTTTCCTAAAATAATCATCTTTTTTTGTTTTCAGATGATATTAAAGTCATGGATGTATTATAAGAGCTCTAATAATACATAGATGATTGACCTTGTTTGCAGTTCCATGTGTCCTGTCAACAGTTTAACAGACATCTCTTTGACAGTGGTAAACATGAGCGTATAAAGAGAACTGGATAAAGCGTGGGAGGTTGGGCAATGTTCGTTCCTATAAAAGTTGCTCAATTGGCACGAGAACTCAAAAATGCCACTTCCCATAGTAAAGAAATTACAAAGAAATTTGTTTCCCGATTCACCATCTAGTTATACATCTGTGTTCATTTCCCAACAAAAGAATCATAAACACACTAAACACATTTTACATAATCGACACTTGAGGCTGAAAATAGCTGTCGGGCGTGTCGGTTTTGATATGACTTTGATAAGGGTCATTTAAAATTTTCCTGAAACATTTAGTCTAATAAACTATTTCCAGTGTTCAATACTCTAATCATATTCTGGGTTACCAAGCAATGAAATCACAATCAAAACATCAATAAATACATACACATATAATGAATAAACAATATAATCGTGTTCATGTGCTTCTGAGCTGGACAAAGTACACAGTATAAATAAAGACTGCAGGTTTTTATTCATGCAGGTGTTTGTTGAACAGGTAACAGGTTACGCAGAAAACTCTGAGCACCTTTATTAGTGTTGGTGGTGTAGATGTCTGAAGCAACTATTGCTTCAGAGGAAAGGACGTGGCATACCTCAAAATACATATTTCCTCCTCTCATGGTTTGCTTGCGCCTCTCCTTTCTTTTATACAGTCTATGCTCTGCTCATGCATGACTTTGATACGCCCTCAGCATTGTGACTTATCTAGCTTGAATGTTGAAAAACAGGCTCATCGACTCATAATGATGAGTCTTTGCCTGGAGCTTAGAAGTTGTAGATTTATTGATTTATTTATTGATTGAGTAATTGATTAATGGGTCAATGACGTGATATTATTGGTTGAAATTGGTGGGTTCAAGCCTATGGTTCAAGCCTACGTCACCCCACGTCATATTTCGTTTTGCAGGAAGAAAACACGATTGTATTTAGATATAATATTATAAAGAAATTGGGTTTTTGAATTGTTTTCGGTATAGTCTATATTGTTTTATAGGTGCACAGTATGACCGGGGGTGTGACCTACAAGGGATAAAGGGACATTTTCTACACATCTCCACATAACTTATAATGTTTAGAGAACACAACACGTAACATTGTGCTACGATTGTTGTTTATTTTACATCAATGCATTATTATTATTTATATATGTTGGTAATTAGGATGAGGATTAAAAAGATTGAACACATTGCAGTGTGTTGACTGAAAAACTGGAAAGATAATCTTAATGAATAAATGTTTCCTCTTACCTGTCAAACGATTACATCTGTGGCACTTTTTCTGTGTAACCGTCTTCCTCTAGTTACAGGCTAATAGACAACATTTGCACTGACTTTTAAGTGAGACCAAGCCCGATGTTACAGCTGCTTGTCACTCTGCTCACCTGACAGGAGGAGCTGATGATGACAAAGCGTGCTTTCTCAAACAGCACACGGCTTGAAATCCCGCCCGTGTTAGCAGTTCATGTCGGAGCGAATAAAAGGAGCAAACATTACAATGAAACTACATATTCATCCTCACGACGTGAAAACACAGCGATTACAGTGGCTCGATTAGCTAGCTACACCACGTAACACGATGATAAAAGGGAGGTGAAAGAGAAGAAAAAGGAAAACAAATAAAGCACCACAGCGGGAGAGCTCTGTGGATAGTACAGCACACCTACTGTTCCGGAGTGGTATTACATGTTATCACACAGGTGTCCCTGCAGTCATGGTTTAAGAAGTTTACACAAGGTTGGGAAGGTTACTTTGGAAATGTAATAGTTGACAGATTACTAGTTATCCTATTTAAAATGTAATAAGTAATGTAACTATTTAAATTACTTAATTAAAGTAAAGTAACTTATTACATTTTATTACTTTTCTAATTTTCTAACAAATGTTTTCAATTGTTAGAGTAAGTGTACCCATTAAGCCCACCAAAATATAAGTTCAGGTGTTTTTCATGGATACTGACATGATGTATAAGGGAGATCATTTCTTATAAAACAAGATTTATCTCTCATGTGAAAATGTATTCATTAGTTCATGTAGATTTTGGAATATAGAATAAAGATATTTTATGAAAAAAGTCCAAAGTCTGGCATGGGCTAAATTGCTACCGTGACACCATTTAGGCTCATGTTTGTTCCAATCCACATCATGATAAATAAAATGTCCATGAAGAGTCTTGGTCATCCAGGTCATGATTATTCAAGGAGGGATGAGTCTTGTAATAAAAAAACCTTTTAAGAATCTGTAAAATCTTTGAGTTGGGGTTATAACAAGCCTGTCCTGTTGTTTGTTTTTGCCATCCTGCAACCCTGATTGTTGGTCAGTTTGAACCAAATGTTGGAGTAACACTTGATTACCCAACAACTGTAATGGTTCAGTTACAGTGTTAAAGGTACACATCAAGCAGAGCTTCTCACTGAACAACTGGCTAGTATCTGGATATATAACTTTCCTTACAAATAACCTGCATAATTCTCCTGATGTTTTATTTAAGTTTCTGTTGCTGCCAAATGTAACAGCTTATTTCAACATGGAATATTGACGACTTCAACACGTGTTTTATCCTAACAGCATCAAGTGGGTCTGGTTGTAAGAGTATAAATCATGTAACCAAAACACAGAATACAACACTATATGTTTGCATAAGTTTTTGATTAAGAAGAGAGACCAAAGACAAAAAGGCAATGATTTCTTCAGAAGCCTCCCTTGGGATAGCATGTTTTATTACATGTTTGCACTGTCCATACACATTGCAGTGGGGAGAGAAACAATCCAATTAGTGAATGACATTTGATATACACACTTCCTTATAAGGACTCAAAGGCATTTAAGATCTGTGAGTTCCCTTCAAGAAATATCTAAAGATGATTCATTCTAGTAAGTGAAAAAATAAAAAGGAGTACATTTTTACCATAAGAGAAATCAGGATTATAGTGGATCATTCCTACCCACATGCCAAATACTCCTCAATGAATCTGGAGCATTTAGCCCCACAAGTCTAAAGCAGAACATAATCGTGTTATTTTAAAATTCTTCCTCAATGAGACTTAATTTAGAAAGGAACATAATCAAAATATTAAGTGTAAAAAATACACGATATGAACCAGAAGCTGTACATTACACATTTCTTTTGACAAACTGTCTAAACATTCAAACATGGTATCTCTACTAGGCATCTAATTAGCTTCAAAATATGTACTCATCCAATCTGTTTAGGAAAAACAAGGAGAAAAAGAAAACAAACGTTTTTTCACCACAAACTGAGTTTAACAACTCAAGACACCAAGTAATAAAATCACACCACACGCATTTCATGCTTAAAAAACTGAAATAAATCATTTAAAATGTTAATCAAAACTGTTGAACATTTTTACAAATAAACTATGTTTTATGACAAAGGGTGTAATAGCTGGGTTTAACAACATTTGGTTAGTCAATTTAGGAGATGTGTCCATTTGCCCAAAATTTCAATAATTCATAATCAAACTCAACAATTATGTCATGTTAAAGGTCACAACTTTAAATCCAAAACTTTCTAAAATGTCATTTTCAAAACCATACCAAAGTCATCTGAAACCATCATCTGGAAAATCAGATATCCAATGTTAAAAGAAAAAAAGGACAATTCCTGACTAAAATCTTCAAAAAAAAAAACATACACTTCTGTCAGGTCCCCGTGCCTCAATTATCTCTTCGAACTTGGGTTTTCAGGATTTTCGTCTGGGTGGCTTTTCTGGTGAGCTTTCAAGGTACGCTCTCGGCCAAAGCTCTTCCCGCAGGTTGGGCAGGAGAAACGGCCGACAGCATGAGCCCGGGACATGTGGGCGTCTAGCTGCTCAGGACGGGCAAAACTCTCTTCACATTCTTCGCAGGGGTGGGCTTTCCGCGGGGTGTGCTTCTCTTTCTTGTGAGCACGAAGCTGAACCAAGCCGGGGAATGAGACGTCACATTCAGGACAGGGGTGCTGCCGGGACGTCACGGACTCTACTTTAGCTTTTTTCTCCTTTCCTGAACCTTCACTGTCACCTTCAGGGCTCTTCTTGTCTTCTGTTTCAGACTTTGCTGCTACTGCTTTAGAAATACGGCCACGCTTCACTCCACCTGCTTTTCCTTTTTCCTCTGCTGGGGTTTCTGCTGCCTCGGACACGCTGCTGGCATTCACTGCCTCCTCAGGTGCTTCTGCCTCATCCTTCTTTTTCCTCTTTCCCTTTTTCTCAGCACTTGCTGGCTCTTCAGTTTTGGCAGGCCGTCCACGTTTCTTGACAGGCGAAGCACTGCCGTTGCATTGCTGACCTTCAGGGTACTTCTCCTGGTGTGCCACCAGCTCTGCTTCTGTGTCAAAGCCCTGACTGCACTTCTTACAGCGATGGGTTTTGGTGGCCTCCTCCGGCTGCTCTGCAGTGTCTACCTCTGGGCGAGTATGCTGGGTGAGACGATGAGTACGCAGTAGCCCTGCACTCCTGAAGGTTTCATTGCAATCTTTACACACCAACTGTCTCTCTGGACACACCTGTCTTCTATGTGCCGTGAGCTGGGAAGACAAGAAATAAAAGGTTATATAGAAACCTGAGTGTAAACAAGAATGCTCAACATATAAAGTGAGACAGTTCATTTGGCAGAGGATTTTAAACTCTTCAAACATGCGGCCCAACTATGTTCTTTATATTGACAGTTTTACTTCGTTTCAATACTATAAGTAAATTATTCTAACATGTATTAATATTTCCTGTTATAGTTACTAATAGTTTACTCACTTCAGAGAATGTTTTAAAGCTCTCCTTGCAGTGGACACATTTGAAGGGCTTGTCATCCTTGCTGTGTGTTGGCTGATGCTGCGTCAGTTCCTCAGATGACAGAAATGTGCGGTCGCACACATAGCACGTGAACAATGTGTTTCCCTGTGAATGAATCAAAGAAGAGCCAAAGTTAAAACAATTCAGGGACAAGAAATGTGAGATAGTTCATTCAAATACCTTTCTTCACCAAGCACATACAAACAGCATACCATAGCAAGTAATATTACAGCAATAAGGGGGAAACATGCTTATGTAACTACTTGCATAATTTCAAGCAAAGCAAATTAAAAAGGGAAGTGAAAGATCAGACACAGCAAGACAGAGAGAGATCAATCGTATCATTCTAGGGAAAGCGTACCTGCTGAAGCTGTTGTTTATACTCTTCCCGGTGGCTCTTCTTCATGTGCCGTTCCTTGGCTTTGGCACTGCAGAATGTGATGAAGCACTGGAAACACTGCAGGTTTTCATGCTGGTCTGAGAGGACAGAAGAAAGAAAGGCAAGTTTTTCAGTTGCAGTCACCAATAGCGCTGCAATGATATATCTATTGGTTGCCATCTATTAAATTAATCAGCATGTTCTCTGATAATCAATTAATTTTTAGTTTTGAGTATTTTCTTTAAAGAAAATAATAAATCAAAATTCTCTGCAAAAGAAAGGGAAGAGGAAGAAAAGAGAAAGATACAAATATACAATGTATAACATAATGTTTATTCAATTTGTTTCTTCTTTGGCTCTCGCTCATCTTTCTCTTCCCTCTCTCTTTTACAATTCTAAATATGTATTTATTAATCTAATTGGAACTAGAGCTCGAAGCCAAATTTCACTGTCATCATGGTGGCCACCTGCTTTGCATGCAAAAATAAAACATGCAAAATCTTGAATATAGATTCAGTCTTTGATGATAGTAAACTAAATATCTTTGGACTTTGGACAACAAGACATTTGAAGAGCCTGGTGATATATAGACTAAATCAAAACAGTATATATTTACGATGATAAAAACTGAATATGGTACTGAGAATTAAGTTGTATATAATGTGTCTAAAAAGCAGAACTCTCTATGTGCCCAGCTGAGATCTGGAGGAAGTCTAGGAGAAGATAAAAGGGCAAAATATGTTCAATGTCTTTTCTGTGAACAGTTCATCTGGATTTTTTTTGTTTGTGTTGTGTCTTTTCTTCTTCCACTTGCCTCTGTATATGCTGTATGTATACTATATACCAGATGACGCTTGTTGTGTAAAATAGTGGTGTCTTGTAATGCCATGTGGGATTAGCCAAATGTTTGCAATGACACAGAAAAAAAAGAAAAAAAACTGAAGACACCACCTTAGGCTCTGGGAAACAGTGATCAACATCTTTCACTCTTTTCTATAGGACAAAACTAGAAATCCATGCATCAAGAAAAAAAAGTGACCGATTACTCAATAATGAGAATAATGGCAAGCTGCAGCCCTATGTTAAAAGTGAATGCTGTAGCACTTACAGGATTGAACAGCGGGTGCAGGAGGTCCATTCAAAGTGATGGGTTTGTATGGTTCGGCAGGCTTTTCAGGGGGAGCTTCTGGAGGTGGATCTGGCAGTCCCCGTCCCAACACGATCTCCTCTATGTTCAAAATCCCAGAGTCCATCCTGGGATACTGGGTGGTCTAAACAGGCACTCGGAACAATTTTCCTAGAGTAGATTAAGGTGCAAGACAGAAAAAAGGTCAAAAATATAGAAAGATTACACACCACCGACGTGATTCAACAGATATCCAACATGTTTAACAAGTGACATATAACCTGCTCTACTAACTGGAGTCAAGCAACTCACATCAAATTATTCATACGAACTGCATATTATTTAATCTATGCGTTGTTTAACCATTTGTTCAGTTTCATCACCGGAACCGCTCAAGTTTCAGCGCTTCTTGCTTTGAATTATACTGCCTCCGAGGCCGCTAGCTTAGGCTAACTAGCTCAATGTAGGCTTGCGAGCTATTCAGCTATTAATTAGTTTGCCAAATATAAAATGCGTTCTTGGTGTTAAAGTGTAATCGTTTGCAAAGGAAAGTAACAGCCCTGTGTCCATGGATGTGCACCTAAGCTAACATTAATCATTGTAAAGCGGCAGTAAATCGAGCGGGCTAGCGCTCGCCAGCTAGCTATACGTGTTAGCTAGTTAGCGCTAAAAACACTGGCTGCCATTCAAAGACAATATGATACTTTTCACAAGTTTTAACTCACTGTTTTGCACTTGTACGCATCTGATATTAATGTACGTCAATGTCTACGCGTAAAGTTCAGTGTTTAAGAAAAGAAAGGTGAAACTGAGTGGAGGTTTACGTTACCTCTGTCCGCTGTTTGAGTGTAGTTTGACTGAGAGAGAGTTGACCTCACAGACGTACAGCGGCTAGATCTGCTAGTGACAGCCGCTGGTACAACTAAGATGGCTGCCACAGAGTGCCCACGGTGTGCTTGACTGATGTCCAGGTGGAAACAAAACACGTAAAATGTCACAAAATCAGTCAGCAATGTCCCTCAGTAGTTGCTAGAGACAACCTTTTTTATTGTAGTGAGAGCAGGAAGAAACACAACAGGTTTTTTTTTTAATAGAATCACTTCAATGGTATACATTAGTATCATTATCATATATGGTTTGTTTTTTAAATGTTATCATACTTATCAATATGCTGCACAAAACAACATAGAGGACGAGGACACACAGTTTATGTGAACATAGATTACAACTACGCTGCTTTTCTATTCAGTCCGATTCTATAGTCGACCCCGTCACGTGATCCCAAACAACTTTATGAAAAGAAATGTCATATTTAATCACTTATTCAGTGTTGAGGAGTAACCAGTCTATGGGAGTAACAAGTTACATGTAACAGCGTTAAGTAGTTTAATTACAAAATAAATGTAACTGGAATCCGTTACAGTTACTGATTTTTTTAAAAATAATTAAACTACAATTATTCATGAACATGATGATTACCAAGGGGGTTACATCTGGAGTCAGACCTTTAAGACTTAGCAAAGGAAGAATTTTCCTCATTTTTAAGTATTTGATATGCTATTGTATTGCTGTTTTTAATTATTTGAAAACAATATTTTTTATATTTTGTAAATAAATCATGACGTGGTCTTAAATGTGGTCCATGAAAAAGACCTTAGAGTTACTTAGATTTTGGTGGACTTAATGGGTACATATCTACCCTAAAAGTTGAAAACATTTGTTAGAACATTAGAAAAGTAACTAAAAAGTAATCAAATGTAATAAGTTACATTACTTTGATGAAGAAATTGAAATAGTTGATTTATAACATTTTAAATAAGGTAACTAGTAATCTGTAACCTATTACATTTTCAAAGTAACCTTCCCAATCCTGCTTGTATTTTACTTGTTTGGTCTCTCTCCCTCCTCCAATACCATCCCATGCACTCCGTTATATTACATCTTCAACTGTAAACAGCACAAGACAAGGTAGAATTATTTTTTTCTTTGTTTGTTTCTAAGTTGTCTCAAAGTTTAAATGACCCATTTCTAACTTTTATTTCAGACCACCTGCTAGTAATATGCTCTCTATTCCTCTGTAGTGTTTGTCAGCACATATCACTGTATTATAACATACCCAATATGAGTGTTGTAGTCACTTTTAAATATATGTAGGCACAATATGTAAGCATTCTGCCATGTACATCCCATTATGTGTATTTGGCTTGCACTACTTTGTGAATATACTGCAAATCACTAAGTACAGACATGGTAGCCTACAGTATATTTAATAAACATTACAACTGCTATGATTAAGCCTTACCTGTAACTCAGTCTCTATGTACTGTTTTTAAGTTCTGTAACATTATATGTATGTATATTCTTTTTCATACAGACAGGTGACAAATGAAAGGAAACAACCATAAAGTGTCTTATTAAGGCGTTGGGACACCATATACCACCAGAAGAGTTTCAATGCATTTTGGCATTGATTCTCCAGTCTCTGATCTCTACTGGAGGGATGAACACCATTCTTCCAAAATATATTCCATCATTTGGTGTTTTGATGATGGTGGTGGAGAGCGCAGTCGAACACGTTGGTCCAAACCCCCCATATGTGTTTAACTGGGATGAGATCTGGTGACTGCGAAGGCCACAGTATATGAATGACATAATTGTAATACTCATCAAACTATTCATTGACCCATCATGCTGTATGGATGGGGGCACTGTGATCCTGGATGAAGACTACTCCCATCAGGATAGAAATGTTTCATCACAGGATACAACTGACTCAGTACAACTTTTGTACAACTTGTATGGATTTGCAGTGACCCTTTTTCCCTCTAAAGGGACAAACAGACCCAAACCATTCCAGCAGAATGCCCGCCACAGCATAACCAGATCCCCTCACTTTAGGGGTCAAACATTCAGAACTGCACCAGTTTTTCCTTTGTCACCAATTTGTAGTTTAATAATGAAAATCAATAAAGCACGAGTACCAAACCATAGGTTAATGTGTTCATGAACTATCATCTATGAATATTTGTCCATATTTAGTCCATAGGCCATTTACACAGAACAGATTTTGACATGTCAAAGTAGGAAAAGCCCAGGTGTGAATAGTAAAATTCATTATTGCTAAATTACATTTATCTGTTTCAATTTTAGGATCCAGCATTGTGCATGATGCCTCACTGTAATGGGTTACTGGGACACCTGAATACAACAAGGCCATCGTTCATGTAATTAATAATACCCGTATATTCCCTGCAATGACAATTCAAAATGTGAAAAGACATTATGTGCAAACATTGTCAGAAGTCATATACATTTTTAAAATCTGTCTTTTATTGTTTTCTGAAATTCAAATAAATAATGTTAAAATCCATAGAGCCAAAACAAGCTCTTCATGGAATGTAAATTAGGTCAGGCTAAAATAAATAGTAAAAAACATCATGGTGTCCGCAATGTCAAAATAATAATTTTCTCTTTCTTTGCAGCACAAAGTGTATGGCTATGACTCTTTTCACATATCTTTCTGAAGGCAAATTCATTTTTACACTTGCTCAATGACATCACAAGCCACATCACAAAGCATTTCATTTTTAGATATTGCAGCACAATTATCCTACAAAAGTGAGACACTGCCAGTGAAAGGCATCATGGAAAAGTTGTAAGGACAGAGGAAATCATACTACTTTTTGATAAGCTGGATTTACATTTAGATTCATCACCAAAAACACAGTTACATTCTGGATCAGAAAGCAAGATGTTAACAAAAAACGGGAAATCTGGTGTGAATGCTACTCTTTTCCCGAACTGCCTTGATTATGAAAATTTAAAAAGCAGTTGTGGTTGCGTGAGATGCAAAGAAAGACACAACATTTAAGGCATAGCACTCGAGATGTTCTCTGACAGTCCCCAAAGCGGCACCTGCCCCCTTCTCCCTCCCCGAGCTGTTCTGGCCAGTGGCCCAAACCATCGTACCGTGTGGCTGCATCTGGGAGAGGACTTTCCTCTGACAGACTGGGATTGGGGGTTTCACTTGTTGTATGAGCATTCTCTGTAGGGGGTTGAGGTGGAAGTGAGTCCTGGGTGTCTGAGCCGCTGGAGAGGATCAAAGCTTTTGACACCTCCAATCTGAAGGCCATGAGTGTCAAAGGTGCAGATGCTGCCCTGTGATCCTGTCTGTACAGGAGCCAGGAGTTGACCAAAGCCAGATCTGTGAGGTACCAGAGCACTGCTTGAGGCCAGCAAGTTGGAGTGGAGGCAGTGAGAGGGATAGAGTAAAGGTTTTGCAAATCTCTGTTGAGACGAGCCGACATCTGGGCCTTCTCAAAGTTGTCAATCAGAGAGGCAATGTTTCTCTGACCATGTCCAGCAGTAGAAAGTATGAACCCACAGTGTGATCTGCGTAACATTAGCTTCCCATTTGAGCTTACAAACTCATCCCCAATCTGTCCTCTTTCTCCTCCCACCCTGCCTGCACCATGGATTCCAGCGACTAACAGGCGTTCGAGCATTGCAGGGGTGGAAAGTTCCTGCTTGCACAGGAACACCATACTACCTTTTGGGACCATTTTTTCTACAGCATTTTCTTTGTCTGACAGATCCAGTTTAAGATCCACATGTAAGAGTAAACCCCCAAATCCAATTAATGTAGTGCAGTAGAGAGACAGCTTGTTATTGTACATCTTGCCAGTCAAATGAAGTGGATACTGATCAACTGCAGAATCACCCTCTCGTCTTAAAGACTGGCACCCCTCTAAGAAGCGGCCCAACAATGGCTGAACCTTCCACAAGGGATCCTTCTGTTTTTTTGAACTGTTCAGGACATTCAGTGTATTCCCCTGGCAATGCCGGTCACCATCACTTTGCCTGCTTGTGAAAGTTTTACCTTGATGTGCATCTTGAAAGTCATTATCATTCATTTCTTCTCCAACATTACTGTTGGCTGATGTCTTTGCAGGAGAAGCTAGCTTCAACACGCCTGACAGCTCAAGGAACCGGGAAAGTGGCATGGCTTCAGCAATCAAGGGCACTTTAGTCAATTCCTCCCAGTAGAGCTTGGGACAGGGAAACTGAGAGAAAGAGGCCGATAAATAAAAACATTAGTGGCTTTGCAATCTAACCAACAGAGCAATGTAAACAAAAAGTGGATCACACAGAAACTCAAACCTTTAAAGTTCCCATTGCAATGTGGATCCCAACAAACTGCGCCACCTCTCTGGCTGTGACAGGGATAGGCATGCTGGACATTTTGTCTGTGCAGTGGGCAATTTCTACCCAGGTATCCCAATCAAAATACTTGGAAAAGTAATCAATGGGCTCTCTGATCCTGCTCTCCTGTCCTGAAGTGTGGAGCTGGCTGGATGAAGTTGGTAACCTAGAGAATAAGTTAAAAAAAACAAAACCAAAACATCAGTGCGTGTGGCAAAAATATCATACATATCAGCAAAGACTTTGAATTAGATTTACATGGACACCACCAATCAATTTGCATATTCTTAAATGCATTTCTTGTACATTTCTGCAATTGTGGATACCATTAATATTTTAGAAACTTTAGGCAATTGGCTACAAATTAAAATACGGTTGGGTGAGGCTGAATGTTGCTTGTTTGTAGAACAAGTAAATAAACTGTATCATTAATGCATTATTACACTTGTTACCAGCAGTGTGTGAACACAATATCAGTTAATTGGGATTCATACATTTCTTCTCATTGTGTCCAAGATTATTTAATTCTAATCAAATAAAACATAAAAACACATCAAACATGTTTTTAGTATTTTACTGTGAGGAAATGAGGATGCACTTTACGTTTGTGAAGTTTCATCTGGCTGTTGTGAGCTGTTTTTTTGGTTCTTGTAGAAATAGGCCATTGCTTCTGCTTCTGAGTAGATGTGAGGATTAGACAATTCAAAACTTCCAGTGTCCTCCTCATCAGAACTCTGGAGAAGAAAGCTCTGCAGGTCTGGTGGATGCTGCCATTCAGCGTCTGCTTCAGCTGAAAGATGAATGATTACATGTAATCTATATTCAACAATTTTGATAAATAAGCTTTAAGTCAATCAGTGGAGTTTTTTACTACTAGTAGCAGAACGGAAAAGTGCACGTGCATGAGGACACACATGGCAATGATGCAGCAATGTCAAAGCAAATGTAAGCAAGGAGACTGCTAGACTACCAACATGGACGTAAACATTACAGGATTTAAAAAACAACACATTTGATAGACCTCAAGGGGACACACACAGGTAAGCAACACTGAATGTTAACAGTAACTTCATTTAAAGAAAAGTCCACAGTGGCCTTTTAATAAAACAGTAGTATTGGTCATTGTCAAATAGAAAACACACCTTCCCCACCTGCAAAGTTATCACCTGGTTCTGTCATTTGTCTTCTCACTCTTGTATCCTGGTCTTCTCGTGTGACATGATTCCCTTCATCTGTTGGTAACATAATCAACATTTAAAAAACACTCTTATGATCTTAAATTCACTGGGAATACAAATGAAAACAGCAAGAACTCACGTAAAATACAATCTGCTGTTTGATCTTCTGTCTGTTGGGCATCAGTGGATGCCTCAGTGGTTAAACTTCCATTGTTAGTTTGAGTAGCTCCCAGCAGAACCTCTCTTTCTTCTTCCTTCACTGGATAGAAGATACACTGGTTGGCATTGAAGTCAGGGGTAACACAACATGTCTCTCCAATCTCCATTACTGAAAGCAAAAAGCAAAAAGCAAAAACCATTATTCGTCCATCAAGTTAAGTCCTAAGAAGCTGTTCAGAATCCAAACCACATTAATGATTATTTAAACTGCATAATTATTTTGACTGTATCTATTCTATAAACTACAGTGGATTAAAGGAGAAGTTTAACATTTTGGGATACCACTCTCATGTCTGTGGGTTATAGAATTTAGAGCCAGGAAGTATTTAGCTTAGCTTAGTATAAAGATTAGAGGTAGCTAGCCTTGCTGCTTCCAAAGTTAAAAAATCTATCAGCACCTCTAAAGCTTCCTAATTAATACAATGCATCTTCGTGAAATAAACATGCCCATTTGTGGTATCAAAGAGAAATATGTTATACAGTTTATCCATTTGGCCAGTACCTCTGTGTTGCATGTTCGGGGTGAACCAGGGTACCGTAGTTGTTTCCCACTGATTCCAGTCTTTATGCCAAACTAAGATAATCCCCTTCTGGAAATGTTGAAGCATTACTTTAAAATCTAACTACAGTACGCACTAGTACTTACATGGACTGGCTGGGTTTTCAATGTTTATTTGCTCCACGTTCCATCGGATGTGTCTGCAGCCCTGTGTGTCCTGAGCATCATTCAGTATGAGGCTATTCTCTTCCTTCACCAGAACAGTCCTTATATCACGATGGGGCTGTGGCTGCACAGTTGCACTTTGTTTATCTTGACAAGTTGGTGCAACTGGAGGTGGATCTGAGATGTTCTCTTCAACTTTGATCTCCTGGCTCCCAAGGCCTTGTACTTCATTCTCTCCAATGCGGTCCAAACCCTGGAATTAAAATAACTTATCTACTCTGATCTTGAATTTATTACCATTACCATCATTACCATATGGTATTTATTAATACAATTAGTATCTCACCTGTCTTTGATTGTTCCTTGCGGTCATCAAGCACTGCCCATTGTCAGCCATCGCTCTTTGGCTAGAGGTAAGGAACTTCTCAAGTATGATGACTGGAGATTGGTCAGCAAACCCATTATGCTCCTCCTCTCCTCTTTGCAGTCCTCTTTCATTCATTACCTCCTCAACATTTGTGGTAACAGACTCCAACTCAAACACAACTTGCTCTTCAGGAGATCTTTCTAACGTAGAAGGCATGGCCGGCAAAGATGTGATGGGAAAAGTACCTTCATTAGCATCAAATTCAGGACTGATCTCTGGCTGCAAAGTCTGTATACTGGTCTCACCTTCTGCATTTGTTTCTGAATCAGAGGCAACAGCATGTTTTTCAAAAACTACATGACAATCATCCTGTTCTTTCTCTGATTCTGTTCCTCTGATGGCATCTGTAGCTAAAACTTTCCTTGAGATCACACCCCTCTTTGGATGTCCCGTTCCTCGCATCCTACCCCTTGTAGCGTTCCTTGTTGCAGCTCCTTTGCCTCCTTTTTTCTTCTGTACAAGCACCTCTTCCTCCTCTTCCTTGATCTCTACTTGTTGCGTGGCACATGACACAGTATGCGAAGACCGACTTTTTTCAGTTGGTTCATTATCAACTTGATCAGGAGGTGTGTTCAGGAGTGTTCCAGTGCTTACATTACAGGTTCCATTTAATCCATTTTGGGAAACGTTCTCTTGAGGTGAGCCTATATCGTCTCTTTCATTATGCTCGCCAACAGTGACTAAATCTACCTCAAGAAGTAAATCCTCCTTGATGTCTTCATCCGTTGTAGCCTGGACTTCAGATTCTGAACTGGGATTCTTCAGGGTACCTTCTTCTTGCTTGTCCGCATCTAACACCAAAGGCTCTCCTGCCTCAAGATTCTTCGTCTGGGAAGAGGTATTTAAATGGGATTCAGATGAGGTATTTTTAATTTGATCAGAGATTGAGGGAATGTTAGATAAGGTATGCGACTGACTATCTGTTCCAGTCTTAACTCCACCCTTGTTTTCATATCCAATAATTTCCAGATCGGTAGGTGGAACAGGTAAAGATGGAGATGGAATCAAAGCAGGAAAAGAGACACTTCGGTCTCTGTCTTCTAATGCCATCTCCCCCATCTCAGGCTCAGTATCCCAGCCTGTAGCAGCAGTCATTACCCCAATGACCCCACCATGCTTCTTTGGAAGCTGATTAAGATCTAACCTAGAGACCCCTTCAAAGATGTTACCATTGGTGTAAGTGAGACCAGGACTCTCTACAATATGCACTGTTACCTTATGCTTCTGAAGAGACGAAACTTCACTAAATCTTTCCCCACAGTTCTTACACTCTAAGGCACGCTTGGAGTGAGAGGAGGTTATCACTCCTTCTGTTTCCACTTTCGAGGAGGCTTTACGTTTCCGGGTGGTCTTTGGCTCGATGGGCAGAGTTTCAGGAGGTTGTTGGGGCGCCTGTAGAGAGGAGAGTAATGAAAGAGCTTTCTGGTTCTTTTTGGGTCTCCCTCCTTTTTTCTTACCTTCAGTTGTGAGATTATCTGCAGACTCATTTGTTGTATGTGGAGATATTGGGGAATCATGAGGTGAAGCTTCTTGAGCCTGCCCTGGTGCCTTTAAAGGGTCTAACTTGTGAACTTTCAGCTGAGGCTGTTTATGACCTTTCAGCAGAAGGAGTGAATCTTGTGTTATATGTGGGCCAGGTGTGTCTGCTGAGGCAGTGCTAGTTTTTGTACCAATTTTTGCGTCCTTCTTTCGCTCTTTCCTTGTCATCTTCCCATTGTTTGCATTTTTGGACCGACCTTTTTGCATTATTTTTGATTGTTTTTTCTTTTTAAATACAGGTGAGTCCACACCCTTGTTCTCACTTACGGGCTGAACATCATCCCCAGCCACATCCACATCTTCTTGCTTTTTCATTTTATTTTTTCTTGTATCCTCTTTGATTTGGGGCACACGTGGGTCCTGGGTTAATGAAGGTGATTTTATTTCAGTTGTCGATACTGAATGCCCTGCTTTCTTGTCTTTTTTCCCTTTTCTTCCTTTTTTCTGAGAGGACACCTTTTTATCGGAGAGATTTGTTGTTGTACCTCTGGTCACTTCTTCCTGGATTGACTGGCGTTGCTGTGATTGCTTCTTCTGTTTTTTATTTTTTCTCTCTTTACTTTGCGGGCCAAACTTAACAACAAGATGAGATCTTTTTGTTCTTTGGCGTTTGGCAGGTTTGGCACCAATTTGTAAATCCTCATTTTGTATGGAGCCTATGAGTTCTTGCATATACCCTTGAAAGATAAATGCCCTTGCTGGCTTTCTTTTCCGTACTTTCACCAGTTCTTGAGCTGACATTACATTTACTGGTAACTCTGAGATCTGTGGCACCTCCTTGGTCTCTAATTGTGATGAGACCATCTCTTTAGGAAATGGGATCTTTACTTCAGACAGGTTCTCCACCTGTTCCTGACTGTTCCTTCTCTCTACCAGCAATTCCTCAGATGGTTCTTGTGCAGTCTTTTCTGTTGACTCTTGTGGCGTGGCACTGTTTGTCAATGAGTGGGCCTGATCTAGACTTACTATTTGCATCTGGGAATCTGCTTCGTCTTTGAGATTAGTTTCAGATTCATTTGGAGTTTGTCTAGGTGTGTCCGATTGAACAAAAGGGCAAGTAGGAAGCTCGTGTTGTTCTGTTTGTAAAGGTGTCATTTCCAGCTCAACTGTAGGCATAAATGGTGGGTCTGACAGGCTGGGCTCCTGCTCGTGTACTATAGTGTGATCAGGAGTCTTTTTCAGTTCAGTAGTTGGTACAAATAAGGTGGATGGGATTTCGTTTGGTTGCATATTTTGGGACTGTTCAAGCTCCACAGTTGGTATCAAGGTGGGGGTAAGTTCTAATATGACAGTTTGCTCAAGGTTTTGTTTGAAGTCAGCTCCGTCATTATGACAAATCCCTTGATCCATGGGAACAGAATGAATTGCATTAATCTCAGGCTGTTGAAGAATTTGATGCATCATCTCTCCCTCAGGTCTCTCTATTTGTTCACTCTGAACAAGGGTTAGCTCAATGTTTTCACCTGCTGCTATGTGAGAACCTAAAGATAGGTTTTCCAACTGTCCATCTGGAGTAATTGGTTCAAGTATGATTGTTTGCTCCATTGGATCACATGTGTTTGAAAAATCCAGTTCTACTACCTTCTGTTCTATCTGTTTTAGTCCTGTAAAATCTATCTGGGGTGGATTCAAATTCGAAGATACTGGTTCTGAATGTTCTGGTACCTGCTGCACTTCCAATGGGGGGGCATGCAGTGGCACCTGCCCCAATATGACAACCTGGTTCACTTTCTGCACATTTCCCAAAGATTCAATTAGCCTGCGAATCTGCTCTGTGTCGATATCAGCATCAACTTTTTGGAGAGGTCCATTGGGTTCCACTTGTAGTAGTGCCGGTTGGCAAATTGATATAGGAGTTATGATTGGAGTATTTGGTTTCACTTGCTGCCCAGCTGGAAGGGTGTTACTGGATGCTGCAGGTAACATATTGTGCTTGGTTTTCATGTGATGTAGCCGTGTTTTGGTAGTCTTGAAAGTGGCCTTGCATACAGGACAGGGGTACTTAACTGTAGAAGCACCTAGAGATAATAAAGGAAGAATGTTGTGATATTCTGTAGTATACCATAAAAAGCACATTTTCTACAATGTGAAAGACATAATTGATCTATTTTTCTTACCATCATTTTTCTTCAGCCGTGCTTTGGATGTGGTGTCACCCTTCTCTTCAACTCCCTCTGGCAAATGTGACAGTATATGTTTCTGCAAAGCTTTGGACATGCTGAACCTCTTCCCACACTCCTTGCAAACATAAGGCCTCTCTCCAGTGTGTGTGCGGCGGTGGTACTTAAGCAACGTCAGGGTTTTGCATGGTTTGCCACAGTCCGTGCAGGCATAACCATCCTGGCCGAAATGAATTTTTTTATGGAGGGTGAGCTCTGACGATTTGTTGAATGCTTGGCTACAGATTGGACATTTGAAGGGTTTCTTCTCTATGTGGGCTTTCTGGTGGGCCATGAGTTCTGTGGAGTTTGTGAAATGGCGATCACAAACATAGCAGGCAAAGAGTGCGTTTCTCAGTATGCATTGCTCATATTCTGCTGGGTGGCTTAACTTCAAGTGACGCTCTTTGCTTTTGTGATCACTGAAGATTATGTGGCACTCCATACACTGCAGGGAGAGCTGAGACGCTAGAGGGAAACAGGGCAGCAAATGGAGAAAGTTTACATCTAACATGTGTCAACATTCTTAGAACTGAGATGTATTCATAGAAAGTGTAAAGGCTGAGGAGCAAAAGGAATATTGTGCTTCTGGAGTAAAATACAGTTATATCTACTTAGGTCACTAGTGGCCTCGAGAGTTAAGAAAACAGAAAGTCTCATTATTACAAGCACAAAGCTAATAGAGGTTTGTCTGGGCATGTAATTAGTCAAAGGAGACTGTTAATAATGGCTCAATAATTGCCCGTTATTGATGGAGTAGCATGGGGAAGCAGTTATAGGGATTTTTAATAATGCTCATTTCCCCAGTGTGATTGTGCAAAGGTAATTTACATCTTCCACAACTTCCGCTAGGCTGCAAAATAATACATTGAAGATATGAAAGCTGGAATAACGTGGACACCTACAAAGCCGCTATGAATATTCATATTTACATTTTTTTTAATTGAACTTACTTAATAATGATATGTTGGCTGATAGCTATTTTTTTCTTATTTCAATTAGATTTTTTTAAGGAACTGTACTGAGTGGGAGTTCAAGTGTTAATATACTTAAATTCTCCTTCAAGGAGGTTGTAATCCTGAATTCTAATCAAACACAGAGCAGGTCTTTCGATCTGAACCTGGTTAAAGAGAGAACAGAAATACACAAATATAAGCTTAATTACTTACATGTAAGAGGAATAACGAGTGGTTTTGACATGTCCATCTTCAGAGGATCTATCATGGCCTTCTTGGACGGAACATATTTCCTACCATCACGTACAACTTTATCCTGTTTCTTTGCATTTTGCACCTCACTTCCAGGATTTGTATTTGTATCAGCTCGTGGTTCTGTGGGGGCACTTGGCTTTGAACCCGAGTCAGTCTCCACCTCTCCGGTGTTGCCAGTGGGCTCAGCCAGTGACTGAACGGCAGACTTATTCACCACAGCTTGTGTGACTGCCACACTTGTAGGTGTTTCTACTCTTTGTTCATTTTCATGTGGTGTGATGACTGTTTCATTGTTAAAAGGAGCAGCTGATTTACTGTCTTCTTCTTGTGCATCTGGTTCACTCTGTGTTGGACAGGTCTCATCAGTCTTGCTGTTCAGTGGTTGCTCCATGGTTGCTGTGGTCACAGGGTTTGGCCCGTTGTTCATCTTGGTTGGACTCTGCATGGCTCCCTGCCTCGTATTTTCTCAGATGTTGTTCAGAGGTCTCTGTGAATTGGGTCCCCCACAGAAACAAATAATGACTGTTAATTACAGGCAACTAGGCTACACATATATGAACACACACTGACATACAATACAAACTAAACACGTTCCTTTTTATCATTCATCATGACTGAAGGACCTAGACATGTTGATTTTTAAAAAACAGTGCAAAGCATCTTTGTTATCCATATGTCGACAGCTGGGAGAGCTGATGAATGGGCTTAAAACATTTGTATCACAAAGGAAGACCGATGTACATGGAGGGCAGCTGCTGGAGGCTGTAGCATGACCCAAATTCAACATTTACATGTGCATTCACAGAGTGCGGGGACATACTTTTAATATACTGAGATTTTTCTTGAACAGTCCCTCCATAATAATCACAGATAATGGTAGCCTGGTTAGCGTAAATTCACCGATTTGCGGTAGAATCAGGCTGCAAATATTTGTAATTGCGCCATGCTACGACGCCACGGACGCTAAATATTCACTCATTTCCAGCGTCCAGCCGGTCACACACACGGTCACATGTATATATGTATGCAGGAAGATGTCGATATGAAGTTACCTGGGCTGACTTGTCCGCCCAAACATCTTCGCGTCGTCTTGCACAAAGCAAACATAGAGGAGATGCAGACATCGTGACGTCACGCCTGACGAGCCTTGCAGAGGGCTCATGGGAAGTGTGGTTTCTCCTGGTCAGCTGTCCACTGACCTCCCAAACCACCAATGATGTGATTTGCGATAGATGGAATGAATATTTTTACATCATTAATCTCATTTTAGTGGATAAACTTATTAACATTTTTGCAGGCATCTTAAACAAACAAAGACGTTATCCCAAATCTCTAGAGGAGGAACAAGTCCCCACCTACTCCTCTCTGCATCAACGGGAGCGCTGTACAAATTGTGGGACAGTACAAGTACCTGGGCGCTCTACTGAACAAAAAGTGAGTGGTCATCAAACACAGAGGCTGTGTACAAGAAGGCCGTAAGCCGGCTGTATTTCCTGAGGAGGCTTAGGTCCTTCAATGTTTGCAGCAAGATGCTCAACATATTTTATCAGACTGTTTAATTGTGGCTAGCACTCTTTTCTTTCCTACCACCCATCCCCTCCATAAAACACTGGAAAATCTCAGGAGCTAATTCAGCAACAGATTCAGACTCCCCCGCTGCTCAAGAGAATGCTACAAAAGATCCTTCCTACCCACTACAATAAAAATGTACAATGCCTCACTTACATAATGCACCCTGAACCTAACTATTTTACATGCACTTTTACCAATGTATTTATTGTGCCTTTTACATGCACTTTTATCCATATACTCACTGTGCTTTTATACTGGGTTCTAGCAATGCTGAGGGTGGGAGGGTGTGTTTTTATGTATTCTTAGGTATTTTGTGTGATTTCTCTGTTTGTTGTCTTTGTGGCATGTATTGTTGTATTGTGAGTGAGTGAGTGAGTGTGAGTGAGGTCTGTCTGTCTGTCTAATGATATGCAGGCCAGGACAATATTTCATCTAAAATGTGATTTTAGATATATTTTGACACATGATGAAATTAACAAATAGTGCACCTCCTGCAATTTGAAAATTGCAGAGAGCCATATTACAATTACATAAAATATCAAGTAATTGTTCAGCCCTACCAAAAACATTTAACATATACTTAACCTATATAAACCAAGTTAGAATTTAATTATTTTACTATATTCACAGGTTGGGTCAATTAAAACAGTAATTTTGTGTTACAAATTCAACAGACTACAGTTGAAGCAAATAATTTGCCTTCAGCTTTATACTTTTCAGCAGGGTTAGGGTTATTTAACAGTAAGAAGCAGAGTTGTAGACTTAAGTTGAGCTTGATTTAAAAACAGTCTTGGAAAGAGGTGAGGTCATTGTACTTCATACAATACATATTTTCAAAATGTAGAGGCGTTTCTAAAAAACTTAATTCAGCAATGGAATGGTGGAATTTCTATTGCCCAGCCACATTTATTGAAATCTTCATGCAAAACTTAAAAACACCAAACAAGTTAGAGTACTAAGGCTGAATCTCAAACTAATGTGACATGATAGAGCTGAATGAACTCTCCATAAAACCCTGGTCAAAGTAAAGCATTATAGCCAGTTGGTGGTGCTGTTGCACCTTATTATCTTCACTGTGTTCATCTGTAAAATTTCATTACAGTACCTGCACATATACATCAGTTAACAATTAAAATTCAATGAACACACTACACTGCACCATTACTTCTAGAAATGTTCATATATCAGTATTTCTCATAAAATATGCAAGCATTTACTGACTCACTTACTGTTTGGCCTGTTCTGTTGTCCACCAGCTTTAAAATGATAGATTAAAGACTTGTCTCATTGATAATCATTGATTTGACTTGCTTTTAAATTCCACTGATTTCAATAGCACGTGCATCGCATCTATTGCATAAAGTTAAAAAAAACAAATTAGAAACAGCTGTGTATGATCCATGTATAAACTAAATACAAAATAATAATAATATATGAGACTGCATCGAGTCCTGAGCTCCATCTGCTCCTACAACTGTTTGAGTACCTCAGCCATAAAAATACAAACACCATTCAAATTTCAAACTGCTGAGTCCCATGTACTGATATAAAGCTTACAGTAATGGTTTAAATAACTTATATCAGAGTTATGAAATGCATGGCAGTCCTGAGGAGCCCCATACACTGTTTCTGTAATTCAGCAAAAAAAAAAATGTAGTACTACTTTTGAATTTCTCAGCTCTTGCTGTATGCAGACCAAAAAGGTCTTCTAACATCTTTCCTAACATGCATTATAAAACTGTTCTGAAACATCTTAAAGTAAAGCAGTTGTGCAAAATCAGTTTTGCAAAAATCAACGTCATGTACAAAACAGCTTAAAGCAAGAACACACCGATTTTTCATTTTACATATATTTTATTAAGTTTATCAAGTAAAAAGAGGTAACTTGAATGTCCCTTTGGTTCATTGAAATGTTTTGTTTCATCAACTTTTCCTCTCAATTCATATACCAGCAGATGTTACTTCTATCCTTAATGTGGTACAGCAAAATGTACAATTGACTTTCAAAACTCTACAGGAAGAAATAACTCTTCAACACTTGTTGTTTGTTTTTTTTCCTTCTTTTTAAAAAAAATACCCTTAGGTGTCAGAAATGTGAAAAATAACAGGATATAAGCTAATCACTACCCCAATTTGAGAAAAAAAATCATTATTGAGGCAGAAAGGTGGTGAGAAAGGCATAGTTACGAGAAAATAAATGCTTCTGTGAGCCTTCATCCTTCAATGTAACCCTGTGGTATAGGCAGCTCTCCAGTAGCATGTTTTATATAATGCAGATGCAGCTTTTCCACATCATCAAAGCCCATATCACAGTCCATACACTCCCATTCCCAATACTTGTGCTCTCTGTGCATCTTTGTTTCTTGGGTCTCACTCCCATCAAGCTCAGCTCCTGTTTCTAGTCGAACAGTTTCTGTGTTAACTTCATCAGGGTGATCCAATCCAGGAAAAGCTGTTAGTTTTGAGAGCTTGTAGTGGTGCACGGGTTCTCCACAATCTGACTCGTCGGAATTAGCTTGATCCTCAAACTCAGCATCCTCACATGGAGTTTCACTTGTCGTCACATTATCTTCCACTTCTGGTGGCATTTCAGCGCACTTTTCCATTTCTGGCTCCTCTTTAACACTAGTGAGAAAAAATCTTCTCCTTTTAATCATTTGCTTCATTCTGTTTGCAGAACTCTTGAAACTGCTGGACATGCCATAAACCCTGAGATGCCTTTTTCGATGTGAAACAAGACTTTTGGGATTGGAGAAGCTCATCCCGCAGAATGCACACTGGAAAGGCTTTGATCCACCATGGATGCTATAGTGATTTCTAAGCTGAGAGGACATGCGGAAACTTTTGTTGCAAATGTTGCACTCGAATTTCTTCAGATTGTGATTTTGCAGGTGTCTATCAAGTGACTCTTCGTCTCTGAAGCCTTTGGCACAGCTTAAACACCAAAATGGTTTCTGCTTATGGTTATCCATATGAGCCATCCATGCTTCTATGGAACGGAAGTGTCTGTTACACTGATCACATCTGGGAGTGTTGGGTTCAAGTGGTTCTTCTGGGTTGTGAATTCTCATGTGACCAATTAGCCGAGCTTGCCTGATGAACGTCATCCCACACTCTGAGCACTCGTACTTGTGCAGACTTGAACCCATTTTTGGTTCAGGAGTTGGGTTTTCATGCAGCTGCTGGTGCTTTCTGAATGAAACCATATATGTATAAACCTTACCACAGACCAAGCAAGTATAACCCTTTTGAAGTTCGTTCTTCATAGAGGTTTTGGCAATTGCATCGCCTTGTGTAAAGCCTGAAAGTTTTGTTTGCAACGAACTGCTCATGTCACACCAATCTGCATCCTCACCCTGGTCTAAAACTCTCCCAGTAGGACTCCTGTTGTCTCCAGTCTGAGCTGCTTCTTCTTCCTCCTCCTCTTCCTCTTCCTCCTCTTTCAGGGCATGCTGGTGCAGGTGAGCCTTGAAGAGCTCAGAGCTTGTAAACTTCATTCCACAATCCTGACACACTATTTTGCGCTGTTGCACTGCAAAAAAGAAAAAGACAAAACAGATATTTAGATATTTTATAAGCAGGAAATTCATATACATTAAAAAAAGTATAAGTTATTAAAAGGTATCGAAAATATAATAACATAACATCTGATTTCATTAAAAATAAACGTCCCAGCTGATAGGTTGCAGTCTGCTAACAGGTAGAGAAAGCCTGGCAATGACTAAGTTACCCATGTTTAATTGCAGCAGGTAAAACAAACTTACAAGACTGAGTTGTAGCTCTTCTCTTCGTTCACAGATGGGGGGTCAATATCAGTCAAGAATAAAACATCTTAATCTTCATGAAATGCTTTGATTAGAACAATGCACATTAAACTCTTTTTTCCCCCTTTCATGTTCGTAAAGGTCATTCATCCTATACTGTGCAAGAATCAAGCTGAAGCGTAAACGACTGATGTAGTTTTAAATGAACAGAACTTAACTGTGCCCATAACCATGTCCTCTTAATAACCACAGTCTTCAATATTAACAATAAATATCAAAGAGTAATTTAGTCAGAAGATGAGTACCAACAGAAAAAAAACCTACGATTCCACAAACATCAACATCAAAACACGTGAGCCAATAATTCACACAATAATGGATCCATTTATTTAAAACTTTTTCCTCTTAGTTCCAGAAACAGCAAGTTAAACAAGTAGTCAAAGGGAATGTTTGTCATCTAGGGCAAAAAAAAAGATCTTCATAAATTAATATAGCAAAGTAACTCTATCTCTCTTACAATACAAATAATATTTCCACTATGCAAGTGGTACAAAGGAACGTGCAACTATCCTTAAAGAATCTAAGTGCTGTGCTAATTTATTTTTTTTTAAGTTTTGATAATGAATAGATTTTGCACAACAAAGAAATATAACACTAAATATGAAATGACATGTGAGCTTATAAATCAATTGCACGTACAGTACAATTACTAGTTGAATGTGAAAATAATTTTAGTGGCTGTCACATTCCACATCAGGTCATTTTTTTTCACCAATTCACATGACAAAGAGTGCACACTATTGAATTTCAGATATTTTCATCTTTTCTCTGAAATATGTAAACCTCATCCAGTCAAAACCTCAGGTACGACAGCAGCAGAATTAGTAAATATCTGTTTTACAGGATGATTTCATCATCATCATCATAAACTTTGTAATAAGTTTTTGTGAAACACACTTTGAGGAATTTCTAAATGCATGAGAACAGACATGCATAAATGTTTTTAAATGTTTTCAAATCATCTGCTAGCACAACACGTTGCATTTGTGACATAAACACTACTACTGTAAAGATATAAAAAGGGCTATGTAAAGCAGCTATTCTTTAACATTTGTACACATTACTAATCCAGTGTAAACGAAAGTCAGAGAACAGGAAAATAAACAAAAGAACTGCTTTTTTTAAATATACAAAATCGAAATAATATAGAAACAAATAAGGAAAGCTAGTCTAGTCAGCTTAAACAATAAGATCTAAACAATCATTTTGCAGCTTAACACATCTAAGTAAAAAAAAAATCCACAATCTATGGTGTCTTCATTTCAGTTTTCAGTTTGTTTTGTCTAAAACACTCCTTGGGCATGTTCAATATAGTGCTGGTGCAAATCAGTTTCTTGACAAAAAGTAGTTCCACATTCAAGGCAAGTAAGGCCATTGGTATCTCCTGAGGAGACAGCAGCAGGGGTATGACTCTGCGTTTTGTAATCACCGATACATTCCTGGTGATGACTGATAAGGTCCTGTATTTCAGCGAAGGTCCTGGGGCAAATGGAGCAATGATACGAGTCATTGTTACAGTGCTGAGTTTCATGTTTGTGTAATGCGGCTGGTGAGAGAAAGGCTTTGCCACAATGTTGGCACTTATGGCTACTTTGTGACTGGCTGTCTGGGCTAAGTGTAGGTCGGTTCAGAGTGGAAGATGGAAAGGACTTCCCTCTGTCGTCAGCAGGGAGGATGTTGGGTTTTAGAGGCTTTGTGGTCATAGCAGCACTGAGCCTGAAGCGAACTTCATTTGGGAGACGACATCGGACTTCATCGTGCCAGGCAAGGTGTTGCTGCAGCTGGTTCTCAGTCCAAAAGCCCTGGCAGCACAATGCGCAGCAGTAAGGCCGACTCTTTGCCTTGGTCTTATGTGTTCCTAATTGTTCCTCTGTTTGGAAAGCTTTCCCGCACTTATCACACTTGAAGAGGCATTTGGCTGTATGCTCTGACAGCCGGCTTAGTGGTGGGGAAACCTCTGCTGTGGCTTCAGGAGTCTGGATCTCCTGCTTTCCTTCCAGACATACTTTCTTATGGTCGATGAGGGCTGCTGGAGAACTGCACTGTATCCCACAGTCAAGACAAGAGACAGGTTTCACAGGGAAGGGGTCTAATCTGATTTTCCTCTGTCTTTTTTTCTTTGCAACACTATCATTACTCGTCACTGCAGCACTGTCTACAACTGCATCTTCTGAGTTTTTTACTTCACTGCTCGACACTAGAGACTCCTTTTGAGCACCCCAAGGAACCTTATTTTTGCCTTTTGCACTCTTTGAGTGGGCCTGCCATTTGTGAGCACGTAGGCCTCTGGCTTTCGTAAAAGTACAAGAGCAGATGGGACACTGGTGAGTCTTTCGCTTCAGTGTTAATGAGTCCGACTCAGTCCCATTGAGGTTGACATCACCCTGTTCTGAGACTTGGTCTGCTGATCCATCTCCCTCAAGATCTTCAGCTTCCAAACTTTTACTGTGTTTATTTTCATAGTGAGCAGCTAAAAGCGAACCTTGGTCAAATGTTTTGTTACATTCTGGACATGAAAGCTCTGGATGATCCAGTGTGCTATTACTCTCCATACTTTTGTTCGAATCAGGATCTGGCTCAGTTGTGGTCTGACTCTGAGGATCTAACATCTGCTGGTTCTCAAGAGCACAACGGTTCAAAAACTGTTCTTTTAGTAAAGAATGTGAAAATGTCTTTTCTGAGTGCCATCTTTTGTGGGAGCCGAGAGCTGAGCTGGTCATAAATCGCCTCCCACATTCGGAACAGTGAAATCCTTCACTTAGCACTTCCTGTTTAGGTTGCTTAAGCACTGGGGACATGGCTGATTTGGCTTTTGCTACAGATCTGTGTCCCTCAGTGTGAACTCTTTTATGAAAATTTAAGGCTCCGATCACCGAAAAGCTTCTGTCACACTTTTTGCATTTGTATTTCAAATCTGTTTCAAATCCCTGACTTTCTATCTTTAGCTCTTCTGTGTCAATTTCATTCTTTACTTCAGTATTAACTGCTGACTGCTCAGAGCTTTCCTGTGTGTGGACATCCATGCTATCTTTGGCCAATTTTAGAGTGTCATTATTTTCTGAGGTTTCAGTCTTATAATGCGCTACTTGACTGTCTCTTTTAATGCAAAGCTTTTGATGGGCCCTCAAGGAGGCCTTGTTGTTGAAATGTGCTAGGCACGTTGGACACTGGAGATCCTCCAGTTTGACTGTGGCTCTTGGGGACGACAGTGAGTGGCCAGTCTCATAGCCATGACTTTTCATATGAAACTGAAGCGCTTTGGCCCGTGAAAACAGTTTTCCGCAGTCAGGACAGCTGTACGTGTTCTTCTTCAACTGCTCTACCTGATGTTGAAAAGACTTAACTGGTGGTGGGAGTAACTGGTCATTATGCACAACCTGGTGCCTGAGTAGGCTGGAAAAGAGGCGGAATGACCTGTTGCAGAGTTCACATTTATGATTTCCATTCTCGTGTTTCCTCATGTGCAGTGCCATGATGCCCTTGTGACGGAATTTTCTACCGCACACTGGACATGCAACCTTAAGACTGGAGCGTGGACCTCCATTAACAGAGTGCACATTACCTACACTACCTTTTCTTAGCCTCAAAGCTGCACATTCAGTCTGACTTTGCTTGTGATGGGAGTACGCTCCTAAAGACCAAAAACCCTTCCCACACTGTTCGCAGTGATAAATCTTTGGGCCTAGAAGGGTTTTCTTTGGATTGTACTCTTTCTTAGTGACTGAGATGTTCTCTTTCTTTTGTGCAGGACAATTGTTCATATGGTTAAACAAGCTAGCTGCGTATGAATAAGACATCATGCAATCTGGGCACTGGAATTGTTTTCTTTTGGGATGATGCAACTGATGAGAGACTAAAGCAGACAAACGCGAGAAGCATTTACCACACTTGTCACATTTCAATTTTTTCTTGTCTAATTCCTCTGCCTGGTACAATACATTTGCACTTGTGTTTAGATCCTTGTGTTCTTGTATGTGACTGCAGTGTGCTGCATAGCTACTGGCTTCATGGCCACATGTGTCAGAAGTGTAAACTGCCACTGACTGACCTTGAGTCTGTTGTCTTCTCTTATGAATGCCGTGCCACATTCTGTGAACACGCAGTGATGATGCACTAGTAAACCAACGGTAACAATCTGGACAATCAAATCTTTCCACTGTCGGTTTATCCTCAGCTTCCCTCGTTACCAGTGTGCACGGCTCCTCGGCTGGCTCAAAGTCAATTTGTACAATTTTCAAATCCATCTCTGGTTTTGAAACAAAATTAATGGGTGAAATTTCTATTTCACTGTCGTCTCTTCCTTCCTGATCTGATTCACACAGCAGCTCAAGATCAGGATTCAGGTCTTGGACAGGTTCATCCTCAGATTCACTTGCACTGATCACCTGTACATTAAAGTCCCCAGGTTCATAGCTCTCCATGTCTTCATCCGTCTCATTTACTTGAGAGTCTTCTTCAGCCACATTGGTAAGAGGCACATTCTCTGACTCTACTTGTTGTGTCATTTCACCTTCCAAGACTTTCTGTGGAGGTAGTAGAGACAGACATGTCTGGGCCGCTCCCTCTGTCTCTCTGAAGACATCTGTGTGATGGAGCTGATGAGAGTGAAGTGCTGAAGCCCTTGAAAACTTTAGTCCACAGTCCTTACATTCAAATGCCTTCTTTTGTAGTTGACACACTTGATGGTGAAACGACTTTGATGGAGTCTCATCACTGTGTGCCATGCGCTGATGCCTGTAGTAGAATGTTAGAGTCATAAATACTTTTCCACATTCCTCACACGGGAACCTTTTTGCAGATTCATCCGAGTGATTAGCATGCCATCTCTGATGGTTAAACAGGGCGATATGGCCATTGAAACCCTTTTTGCACTCACTACAGTAAAATTCACTGCAGCTTTTCTTTGGTTTTTCTTTTTCTTTCATTTCTTCCGGAGTGCATTGGCTGTTGCGGCTAAATCGTTGGTGAGTTTTCAGGCGCAACAGAGCAGTAAAAGCTTTACCACAAGAACACTTAAAGAGTTTTTCAGTATCATCAGTCTGGTTTTCACTGGGCTTGGTTTCAGCCATTGTCTCCTCAATGTGGAATGAATCCCCTGAACTCCTGTTTCGTGACTTTACCAACTTTCCCTCGTGACAACGACGGTGAGCGTCAAGAGCAGATGCACGAGAATAATTCCGTCCACATGACTCACACTGAAACGACTTCTTTTTCAGATGTTCAAGGTCATGAAAAACAGATTTGGAGGCTTGTCTGTGTGAGCGCTGATGGTTGAGAAAGTGTCCAATCACGCCATATGATTTCCCACAGTCTGTACATTCATAGGTGTGCTGCTTTGTTGTCCCTGAAACGATCTGAATACCAGACTCCTTGTGGGAGGTTTGACCGTGGTTACTCTCCATGTGTGAGTGGAATTCACTCAGTTCAACAAATGACATTGAACATATAGTACAGAAATTTGCCACATCACTGTCCTTTTCCGAATCATGTAAACCACCCAACTGGTCGTCTAAATACATGACGCAGTTTTCTTGGGGATGCTGTTGGCGATGCTCCAAGTAGGCTGCCTCCTCTCCGAAGGCTTCTCCGCAATCTCGACAGCAGAAAACCCCAACCCCTAAAAATAGAAAGGGGAAAATAGGAGGTCAAGGCCGCTCCTCTTTCCAAAGACAGAAAGAAAGAAAGGAAAAAAGAACAACAAAACAAAAAAACACAAATACACAGTTGCATATGATGTCTTTATTTTAAAGGTGGTTATAATTTACAGTGTAAGCCCACATTAGAAGGCTGTCTCAATGAAATGATCAAAATGTGATTCCATAAAAATCTATTCCATAACATTCAGTGCTATTACAGAGAGGTGAATACACACAGTGTTTAAGTTAAATGACCTTAGTGAAGGTCAATCATTGGGCTGTTTGATTGGATAACTTAAGAATGTATGAGGCTTTGTTAAACAGCAAATGCTACCAAAGTGCTACACTGCAACAGACTGTGGTGCTGTTCCATGAGGGTCTAGAAAAATTATTATTATTTTACTTCAATTGAATGCTACTTTCACAATCTAATGGCACAAAACAGCTGTAATTTAAAGAAGATTTTACTGTAAAATGAGTCATTATCCTCTAAAAACAATATGTCTGATTAGCCTAAATGTTCAACTCTGATACACTGAATGTAGGATTACTTTTAAGTACTTGTGTTTCCCTAAACAGCTGTTCAACAAGCTGACGGGTACAGTGATGACCAGCACATCTAGAAAGGTTGAAACTTCAGGCTTAGATTACACAAAAAAGTGGAAGAGGAAGCAGCACTATATAGTAACTTCACGTGCCTGCTATGGTTCAGGAGCTGTAGAGCTGCACACTGGTTCTGTGACACTTCAAGTCAAATTTGAGGGAGAAAAGCCACATTCACTATGTGTATTGTAAACAATATGCTTGCACTACTGAGAACATCGCTGTCAGTTACCTGACAACAACTTATTGTTCTCTTTTGAATGCTGTAGAACAAAAGAGTGACTCCCTCCCACGGTCTTTCCAAGTATATCAGCATTCTTGACAACATTTCTATATATGTGGACAGAACAATAGTGAACCATCTATGTGCACTTTTGTCACATAGAACCACAAGAAAGGTTGGCTTTTTATGTGTATTGTTTATTAATTTAACAAAGTTATGCTAAAATTATGCTTAAGTTAGATTCGAATTGTGCTGTTTAAACAGACTAAGATTTGTAAACATTTATTTTGCTAATGAAACCAGAAAAGGGGCAATTTCACTGCTCCCCCTACCCATCCAGACCAAATCAAAACCAGCTATACTTAAGACTCATTAAATCTGGACTAGATAAACAAGAAGACTTTTTGACTGGTCTAATGTAGTATTGATGGTATATTTAAAAAAAAAATTAAAAAGGCTGTGACATTGCCCTTTATTCTGTTTTCATAAGCAAAATAAATGTTTCATGAATCTGAAAGTGAATTTAAACAGAGTTAAGACTCAAACATTTTTTTCATAAGTGCAAGTGGTGAAAAACAAACAAACAGAGAATACGCCTTAAAGATCATTATTTAAATTACTTGGTAGTATATATACACTTGGTAGCTAACTCACCAAAGCAAAGTACACTGCGCTCTGACATACAAATTAAAGCCAGGTAAAGCTGGCATTGTTTTTGCTGTATAGTTGATACTGGCAGAGCAAACACAAGGGAGAACTATTGTATAAAATCTTGTGCAACTCTGTACTACCATTCATCAAGACTTGTTTTGTAAGGACAGTAGAGCGAGGTGGGTTTACTTTGTGATTGTGTTCACAAGCTACAGACTGCACTGTTGAACTGTATAAAACAATGGTAATAATAATAACAATAATCCCTGATAATACATACTACAGCTCAAGTGATCAATTACATTAGTACTGTAGGAGTCAGCAAGAATTTTTTTGGCTGGGTGCTAAATTAATATTAACGTCTGAGGCAGACAGTTGGCTGATTTTCATCTCTGGGGTTTCTCAGCTTGGTCTGGCTGTCCAGATTTCGTCATGCTGTTTGCTTGGTTGGTTGGGTGGGGGTGGATAAACGCATGGTGCACTGGAGAAGAGTTGAAATGTGCAAGTCTGCAAATAACTGTTTCATCTATTCATTATTTTTCGGATTTATGTACACATTATTTTCTGTTTTGTCATTTAATTACTTAGTTACTTTAGTAATAACTAATGACCATAACTTCTTCCATTAATGTTTCAACATTTAATTCAACCATCAAGCATAAATCCAACCCATCAATCCGGGGTGCAATAAAACAGATTTAAAAGGTGCCATTCACATTTAAACAATGTCCCTGTGTCACTGTGTTTTAATTTTGATTGGATTATTCAATAAACCTAATTGATCAACTCCAGAAAGCCAAATACACAAAAAACAAAGTGAATATGATTTACCTTCTGACAAAAACACAACGTTAGTGTACACTTATTGTGTAATGCATTTGCTAATAATTGGTTCGTTTTTCTATAAGATAATATAAAATGCATGTCCCTGTGCTGTGGTTGTCGCAGGTCATCACGCCTGTAAATATCGGTGGTGGTGTATATAATGTGTAACCCAGGTTTATCGGTAAATGAATACTTACTGTCTGCGGTGTCCTCAGCCAATGAATTGTTGCTGTTTTCAGTTGATCTCTCTCCATTGAAAGGATCGTTTTCAGCTGCTCTGTCTCCATTAAACGGGTCGTTTTCAGCTCCGTCTTCTTTGATCGCAGCGCCAGTAGCTTCGTCCATCTTGGTGTGGCTCTGTGAGGCTAGCACGACTGCTAGCTTCCTTTAGCTAGAGTTAGCCAACTGAACAGTTGTTTATAAATCGTTTTCTACACTAGCAGACACTCTGCGGAGCTCGTAGTGAGAAACAATGGAGATAATGAGGTTGTTCGTCAGTCAGATAGCACAAAAACAGTGCAGCATGTTGCCAATGACGAGCACGACTAGCTCTCACACACATACTCACACACCTGAAATATGTGTGCGCATCCTGCAGCGGAAGTGGACTCTTCTTCTTCTGTTTTGTTTCCTCCAGACTGCTGACCTGCAGGCTATCAATATGGATGTTACAATAATATAATATAATATAATATGATATAATATAATACTAGTGATTATGTTTCAGTTGAGGAGTAAAGTTACATCTAACGGCGTTAATTACAAAATAAATGAAACTGTAATGCATTACAGTTACTAAAAAAATGTGTAGTTATTTATGAAAATGATGATTACAAACGGGGTTTATATCTGAAGTCAGACCTGTAAGCTGTTTGTTCAGGAGGGTTTTTCCGAATGTTTTAATATGTTAGAAACATGTTATCATATGGCTGTTTTTAATAATTTGAAAACAATATTTTTTATATTTTGTAAATAAATCATAACGTGGGCTTAAATGTTGTCACAGTACCTAGTAAGTCCATGCAAGACTTTTGACTTTTTCATAATAGGTATTTATTCCAATTCCAAAAATCTATATGAACTAATGAACACATTTTCAAATGAGAGATAAATCTTGCTTTATATGAAATTATCTCCCTTATAAATCATCTCAGCACCATGAAAAACACCTGAACTCATATTTTGGTGGGCTTAATGGGTACACTTACTCTAATAGTTGAAAACATTCGTTAGAAAATAAGACAAATAATCAAAAAGTAATGAAATGTAATAATAAGTAACATTTCTTTGATTAAGTAATTGAAATAGTAACATTACTTATTACATTTGAAATAGTGTAACTAGTAATCTGTAACCTATTACCTTTTCAAAGTAACCTTCTCAACCCTGAATATATTACAAATGTGAATATGATGCTCAAATGGCTCTAGTCAGATAAACTATTCCTAATCTATAGGTAATGTTCAGCATATGAAACATTTATTTCCAAATAAAAAAATTCATACAATAATTGAGGGCACCTTTTAAGCTTTTATGGAAATAAAACACTGACAGGACTTTCCCATTGTGTTTAAAGGACCAGTGTGTAGGATTTAGTGGCATCTAGTGGTGAGTTTGCAGATTGCAATCAACTAAATACACCTACCTTTCAAGTGTGTAGCAGAGTCTACGGTGGCCAGTTTGGTTTGTTTGTTCTGGGCTACTGTAGAAACATTGTGGAGCGACATGGCTGCCCCTAATGAAAGAGGCCCCACTGCCTATGTAGATATAAAGGCTAATTTTAAGGTAACAAAAACGTTCTTATATTCAGGTGATTATGCACTAATTAAAACAAATTCATGCACATTTAAATCTCTACAACTCTTTACACTGGGTACAATTTAGTTTTCCACTACAGTTAAACACGCTGAAAACACAGCACACTATTTTCAGTGTTAGAAGAAAATGCAATATAATTCATGTTAGAATAACAAATTATGAATTAGGAGGAGTTTGTTTGGAGAATGTGTCACGATTTATCAGGTTAATGACTCAGTACATTCTATTTGTGGTCTTTCTCCAAGAGTCACCATTTCATACAAAAAGTCCTGAATTATTCATCGTAATCTGCATGTTCACTTTCTTACTACTGGTCTAATTTTTCAGAAAAAAATCCAAAGCTACCTACAGGTTTTTCATACAAACAAGGTTAACCTCCATGTTTCCTTTTAATTCATTTTAATTCTCTTCTCAAACCAAATATGTAAAAAAAGAAGACAGACTTTGAAATCTGGAAATGTATCAAAACAGGATGAAATCCTTTTATTGTTGTTTTTGCAATATGAGTATAATACTGAAGTTCAAATATTAAAGGCTTACCTAACAAGTATTGCGCAACACAACATTATAATCAAAGGCAAGTTTTATTTAATCCAATATGTAGACATCACGGGAAATTTCTATTTTGTTCCATGCTAAAACAGTGGATAGAGGTAGAAGGGACATGTTTTTGAAGCTTAAGACGCTGAATGTTAAGATGCACAGGGACGGTTCATTTTGTACAAATGGACTGTGTGTTTTATTTTACAGTAGTAATAAAGAGTCAGTCATTTACTGGGCAACCAAACCTACTCAAATGCCTATTATCATAAAAGAGGAGTTCTGTACTCAGCTAAATCTACACAGTTATGGAATAAATTCATTCATTATTCACAAAAAAATACATTGAACTGTATTCAAAAATGGACTTTATAAATATTGGTACATTCCAATCAGAGGCGGTAATTTTTATGAGAGACACAGCACATGGCACTCAGCAGTTTACAGTAGGTGCTAAGTATTGTCAGCTAGGATCATCTAATGAAATGTATTGGGTCATGACTCATTGCCAGAAATTTGCTACTCTGACTGGACCTGATGGAGCAAAATATAGTTGTATATCATTAATCTCATCATTGTCTTGCCATTGTGTAAAATACTGACAAAACATCACATAGATCCAAGTTTAATTTATTACAAAATTGACAACAGTGTCAGCAATAATTGTGTAACGACGCTACTTGCTTCCTGTTCCCATTTATCACCCAGGAGTTAAATTTACAGAAAACTTGTTGTGAAATGACCTTTAAATGGTAACCGTTCTATACTTCATTTACAGATATATTTGCTTCTGACAAATTTATATCATGATGAGAACTTTACTTATGAGATTTGGACCCAGCCAACGGCCCTGTGACTACGAGTGCTTCTTGACAAGTTGTAGTCAGCTTTTCATTGGATGTTCTGACATTTCTTTACAGTATCTTCGAAACAGTTTATCTGTGTTTTGGGAGTGAGGTCACATTGTTGAGTCTACCTTAAGCACAAACTAGGCCTAGAATACCAAGACAGCAGACATGCAGACTGTACTCATAAAAGGCACACAGTATACTGTACATGAGAAACACAGTTCAAATGGGTCATGGCATATGAGCAAAACTCTAAAAGTACTAATATTATCTCAATCTAAATGTCATTGGCAATAACTGAAATGTAGACTGTAGAATCTCACTAATCTGCACCCCTCGGACGTTGTTTATGCCAGTTAAATATTTGGATAACTTAATGCATTTAAAAAGATGGTGAAACTGAATCTATGACACATGTGTACACCCCTCTATTCTAACCAATGGTGTGTTAAGTCTAATTTAGATTTAAAAATTAGTACAACAAGAACCAAATTCCATCAAGTGTGCACGCTAAATCAAGTTTCACTTATCTTTTTGTTTCTAATGCCCGTCCAGTCAACTGGTCAACTGCACAACTGAGGGTCAAAGTAATGAGATTCAACTGAATAAAATTTATAAAAACATAACTAAATCTTGCTGCTAGTGTAGAAATGTCAAATTTCTCCTTGTGCATGTTGCAAGTAATGCATTTGTAGATCCAGCTCGCGAGGAAGAGAGCACCCGCATATCATGCACTGGAGAAGCCGTTCGGGAGCAAAAGGCAAACGGGGTCCAAGTTTGTGAGGTTCTGTCTGCGGGGCAAGCTGAGGTAGGGGCAGAGTCTGTGGCATGTGCGCCCTCTCGCTCATAACTGCCTGTGGTGTGAAAAAAATATTTGGGTGCGGGGGTCTCGGAAGTGCACCAACTGCGACAGAGTGAAGAGGGTGAGGCCCAGGCAAAGCAAGAGGAGGGAGTGGAGCAAGTGGAGGTGAGAAAAAAGGAGAAGGCTGATTTATGATAATTTGTGTGCCAGTTACCATTGGTTGCTGCTGCAGCTCCTGTCCATTCCCTGGTTTGAGTTGCCCCGTAAGCAGTGTCTGAGGACCCACAGGATTATTTTGGAAGCCCCAAACTGGTGTCCCTATCCCCTGGCCAAAACGATGGGGCTCGTATTGTATGGAGATGGGAACCTTCTGTGTCGCTGTCTGTACACTGGTCCAGCCAGATGACACCTGCTTTTGTTGTAGCTGAAAATCTTGATTATTTACTATTTTCTCAGGGGAGTTTATAGTCTTTGGAATTCCTGGCGGTGTTTGCATGTCCCACAAAGTGCTACCTACCCCATGAGAAACAGAAGCTGATACTGGCATAGCACTGCTTTGGTCTATTTGAGCTGAGGTGGAGGCACCTGCTAAGCCTGAAGCCCACTGCTTTTGTGGCTCACAGCCATTCCATGCCTTCTCTGGCTGGCTAACAGTCGATGGTGTTACTTGAGGATTACTCAGGTCCCACACTCTATTGTCCTCTTTTTTAGGAGGTGTGGATGGCTCCTTTTGAGTTAAAACTGGGGCACCTGACCATCTTGGCAGTTGAAGCTCTTGACTGAGCTTATTTGGAGAGTTCTGTGAATTTGCCAGTATAGCAGGTCTGACACTCCACAGCGCTGCCCCATCAATGTACGGGGACGAGAGAGAAAATTCATGTTGCAATGAGCTTGTGGAAGCTATAGCTGTGGATGTGGGCGTGCTACTCCAGGTAACAGGCTTGGGCTGCCTGTGCTGCTCCAGCTCATTCCCTGCTGATGGACTACGTTTTTTTGGCACAGCTGCTTGGTTGGAGCTGACAATAGAGACTGCATTCTCTTTCTTGTGAGATGAGTCTAAAGTCGGAGCAGATGGACTATCTGCCCAGCCGGGCCTCTGGTGCTGCTGCTGTAGGCCTGGCTGTGGTGGGCTGTCAAACTGTGTCTGCTGTGAAGCCGTGTGTGGCTGTTGTGACGAAGGGACAGGCATGACTTCTCCGCCATCCACCTTCCACTGAACAGGTGGAGGGTGCATCTCGGACAGCCAAGGCTCCTTCTGCTGCCTGCCTTGTAATTCCAAACGAGATGAGAGCATGGAGGACTGTGGCTGGACTGCTCTCCTGTGCAGCTCAGCCTCTCTCTGTGCAGAAACTGCATATGTAGGTGGGTGAGAACTAACCATCCCTGAGCCTCCTAATGGTCTAGACCAGCCCCACATGAGCCTCCCCCCTCTCCTCCCCCTACTACCCCTGCCTCTCATCCTAGCACCCATTGGGAATGAATTATACTGACTGAAACCCTGGCGCTTGCGAGCATGGATCTTCTGGTGTACTAGCAGGCTGCTGAACCAGGAAAAGGTTTTGTGACACTCATCACAGCGATGAGGTCTCTCTCCTGTATGTGTGTTCATGTGATCACGGAGCAGATAAGCTAATCCGAAGCTCTTGTCACAAAGGTCGCACTTATGAGGTTTCTCACCATTATGTGATAACATATGGTGCTGCAGTTGGGTCTCATCGCTGTAGCCTTTACGGCAGCTGGTGCAGCGAAATGGTTTCTCTTGATGCAGCTTTTGATGGGTTTTCATGTTCTGCATGAAGGCAAAATCCTTCCCACAGTCGGGACATTTGTATGGCTTCTTGCCCGTGTGGATGATGAGATGTTGCTGTAAGTAGCTACTGAATCTAAAGCCCTTGCCACACACTTTGCACTGGTAAGGCTTGTCCTTGGAATGTATGCGCATATGCAACTCTAACACAGAGCGATGGCGGAAAGTCTTTCCGCACTCACACTTGTACGATCTTACACTTACGCCATCACTTTTCCACTTTGCCTGCACATTATCGCTGCTTAATGGAGTAACTTGCTTTTGAGGCACTGGTGGCCCCTTTTCTAAATATTGTGCTACATCCTTGTGGACACTTAACAAATGTAATTTCAAACTTGTTTCATTACGATAAACACATGGGCAGTGGGGACAGTTGTGTCCTTTATCCCAGAATTTGTTAATCGGCCGTGGGGGTTTGGGCGTCCTCTCCAGCTTCTCATACTCTGCCTCATGAATAAGCATGTGGGCTCTCAGGTTAGCCGGTGTACAGAAGTTCTGGGGACAAAGGGGGCAGTTGAATGTGCGTTTCAGCTCCTCGCTCTGGTGTGTGTTCTCTTTTCCTCTTACTGTCTCTTGTGCAGACACAGGGGCCTGCTTGCTGGGCTGCTCGCTGGAAGAGAGTGGGTTGGTTTCATGCAGTCTGTGCTGTCGGCAGTGAGCCTTCATGTTTTGAGCAAAGGCAAATTTTTTCCCGCACTCAGGGCAGCGGAAGGGCTTCTGGCCTGTGTGCAGATACTGATGCTGATGGAGAAGGCTGCTGTACTTGAAGGTTTTACCGCAGATATTGCACAGGTGAGAGCGTGCGTTGTCTGTGTGCTTGCGACGGTGGTCTTCCATGACGGAGTAGTGTTTGAAAACCATGCCGCATTCTGGGCATTCATAAGGTTTAAGTGCGCCATGACACCGCTGGTGGAAGCGCAGGGCCATACTGTTCGGGAAAGAGTGATTGCACTCTTGGCATGTAAAGAAGCAATCCTGGGAGTGGGTCATCATGTGCTTAGTTACTGATACCTTAAACTGGAATTCTTGTCGGCACAGCGGGCAGTGATAAGGCTTTTCTGTTATATTGCTGCAGTTGTGGTCCCTCAGCTTATCCACCGTGGAGAAGGTCCTCTCACATTCTGCACACTCAAAACTACCCTCCTCCTTTGTTTGCACCTCCTTCTTTGGAGTTACAAGATGCTCCTCCTTCTCTTTATGTTCATTTCTGTGTTTAATGAGGCTGCTGCGGTGCTGAAAGGTAAGGCCACATTCTTTACAGGTGAGGGGCGTGAGCTCATCCTCATGTGCATGAAAGTGGCGGTGAAGGTTGAACGTCTCCCGCCGATTGAAGCACTTCCCACACTCCTTGCACACCAAGCGGCACTTCCTTGGCTTAGCTGTCAAATCAGCGTCCCCACCTTTGTCTGCCTCTTCATTGTCGTCAGGCACATCCTCTATCCCTACGACTTCTTCCGCTGGTTCTTTCTCTGCGTTCTTCTCATCACAACTGACTTTTCCCTTTTCACGAATCTCCTCTGCGTCAGAAACAATGTTAGCATTAAAATGTGTTTCCTGCTGAACCTCCTTACCAGCCTCAGTGACAGTTTTGGGGTCTGGAAAAAAAAAAGATCATAATAAACAACTTAGCAAGTAGAAAAAACAGTAACAATCTTGTTAATGTGACATATTGCATGAAACACAGCTGTCCATTGTAGCACACAGTTTAAGGTGTGTACTAGATCAGTGTTGTGTCCCCCCCCACCCCCAAATAATGTTCCCCTCAAAATTGTGCTTTTTGTAGCCCCATCTCTGCCGTTGGGGTTAGTACTTGGGTTATGATTAGGCATAGCATGGTTCAGGTTAAGGTGAACTTCAGGGTCAGGTTATGCACCTCAGTAGGGTAGGGATAAGGGTGGGTGCAGGCGTGTAATCAACACTGAGGACAGGTCACTTACGTCCCCCCAAAATTTGCAGGTTCTCCCCAGAAGTAGAATGAAAGTGTATTTATTCCCCTCAATATTCAGTGTTCAGTGTTAAAACGATTCCAAAATGCACCTCCTATGTCCAATTTGTGTTCATGTCAACAGCAGTGAGTGCAGTGCTGGAGCTTTAGGTCTGTCATCTGTCTGTCAGGTGTCACTGAATGTATCCAGGTTTGTTACAGGGTTCAACATGAATGTTTTTTTCACTTTCATGGTTGATAGAGTGGGTCAGAAATCTACTTGTCTTCAGTCAATGTATACAATCTATACAAACTGTATTGTATAGGGGCAAGTTATCAAATAGTTAATGTTGAATTTAAGTAAATAAAATAGAGCAATAACACAGACTATCATAGATGAGAAGCAACAAACATTCTTGCATATTGAAAATGTTATGATCCATCCTTAACATTTTATCAGCCTAGTTTCTTTCAAATAATAAAGCAGACTCCCTAACCCAGCAAATACATTCTTAATACACACTTCCTCATTTCCCTCTTAAATATTTCACGTTCTCAAAAGTATTTATGGCAGTGGTAAGGGTTAGAGTTAACTTAATTGTTCATTAGTTTTATTGTCTACCCAAAAAGTGATAACCACAAATAAATGACTGCACCTCCACCCCACCCCGTACCCACTTGTTTCCCCCAAATGACTGACTGAAGATTTCACCCTTGATTTCGCTCTTGGCCAAGGCACATTGATTAAAAGTAGAGTCTGACTGATAAATCTGTCAGCCATTATGGGCCTTTTCACAGATATATCTATGATGCTGTATGTTTTCCGATAGGCGCAAAGATGAAAACCAGAAATGAAATATAGGGGACAGGTCAGACTATTTTCAATGTGCAACCATGTTTGTTGCTTCACATCTTTGACACTCTGTGTTGTTCTGTTTTATTTACTTAAATCAAAACAGGTAAACCAATTATTATAAGGGCAAATTAAATCTGACTTTAGGCATGTAGATTTCTGACCCACTCGCCTGACCAACATTAACACTGTACCTGTTTTTATGCTTCACATATGTGGAACAAACCCCTAAAATCTGCAGCTCTCACAGTGATTGTAAATCAAGGCTGGAGACTTTTCTGATTGCTGCTGCCTTTGATTAAGTCTTCTTGCACTGCACTGTCACTTTTATTCACTTGCTTCATCATTCATTGCATTTTATCTTATTGATATTTTCTGTTTTCCTCAAGTCTTTACTATTTCGACTGTATTTAAATGTCTTTTTACAATGTGTTTCTTTTGCACTTTGTCTTTAAACTGCCTTGTTGTTGAAATGTGCTTCACAAAGACACCAGCCATGCCTCGTTTGGGTGCAGTTTCAGGTGAGGGATAAACACATATGGACTGGGAAACAGACTTCAACCCACAACACCGGGAGTGAGAGGTGTAGCTCAGGTTAGCCTGGAGGCTAAAGCTAACCATAAAATACATTAACACCGTTAGCATACCGCGCTCATCATTTTCCTCCCGGTGTGTTTTCGTCTCTCCTTCGTCGTCGTCTTCAGTCTCAGACCAGTCGAAAGCCCGCTGGTCGCCTCCAGGAGCCTCGGCCATTTTTTCACCCGATGTTAGGTCCTCCGCTAAATGACATGTCGTTTTGTCGGCTCCAGCACCGGACTCGACACTAACCTCAGAATGGCTGGCAACACAGCCGCCGTCGCTCCCAATATCGGCTCTCTGCTCTCCGTCGCAGCTCTCCTGGGTTTTAGTAACCTTTGTTTCATCTGTCTTGCCTGAGCTGCACTCAGGCTCCGCCACCCCTGTCCTCTCCCCAGATGTTTCCACCTCCTCCGCAGGGGATTTCTGTCGTTTCAGAGACTCCGATGGGTCTACGGCGGCCATGTTTCACCCATGCACCCCCTTGTCCACTCCACAGAGCACAACATGCTACCCAGCCTGTACCAGGAATGTGCCTTCCGGTTGAAATCTTCACAATAAAGCACTCACACTCAGCTCTATTTTCTAGTTTCAGAAAAAAAGAATAATGTGAAGTTTTAAATGAGACCGCTCTCTTTACAACTACTGTGATTGTGTTGTTGTACACACAAAGCACGTCACAACTTAAACTTTTAAACATGACCCCCTTTTTTTACACGCTATATGACAAATCCACAAGTGACCAGCTGGATTAATTTGTAGTCCATGTCTGACTTTTATTAAAGTTGAGTTACATTTCATCAGAACGGTAGCTATCTACAAAATATAGCTTGTGCAAAACTACGTAGATGATGGCCATATGCTGTTTCATTGCAACTACCTACAAACACATCCATCATACTGCATGCAAGAATATAATAAATAGCCCTACATACTCATGTATGCTTTTTAAATTCCACCAGAAATAGATTAATTAAAATCTGATGCCTACTGTTGCTTATGCTCTAAGGGTTCTTGTTTTCATATCACCAAAAACTGGCAACTCTGCAAAACATTTTTGTCTCAAAATACACTGAACAGAACACAGTCTAACTTTATTGTCCAACCAAAGCTGGAAAAGTATGTACCATGAAACTGTTAAAAAACACAAGCATACATTAGCAGGTAATTACAATAGCTGTATAACTACAATATATGGAAACAACTGCAGATTACAAGTACTTGATGACAATGTAGTTAGTGTATCAGGAGCATTTTAGACAGTACTTAACTATTAACAGCATCATGAGCTTCACAGCTCTGCAGTAAAGCATGTACTGTGACATGCATGTTAAACATCAGCACCTACAGTATGTTGTTGACTGGGTAATGTGAGTCCCATGGGTGAAGCTCCAAAGAGCAACTGTTTGTCAAGTCTTCTAGCACAAGAATATGTATGTCTGAAAACCCAGGCTAACATTAAGGCCACCCTTGTCTCATGTGTCTAATTTTCTTATCCACTTCAGTCCTTTCTGAAGACAAACTTAAGTACAAGATGGATTACTGACTTGGAGTCGAACAAGACTCCAATGAACTTTTACAGAAATACTGTCAATAGAAAAAGAGCATGATTTCTTGTCACAGTTTGAAACACCAAATATGCGTGATGTGCACTTTGAGTTTTTATTTTATCTATTTTACTTTCTGCTCAGCGTCGTCTTCTGCGCCTGTGATCGACAGCTCTTCCTCGTCGTGGCCTCTGCACATTGCCATTCGTGGCGGTGGGTGGATCAGAGGAAAAAGTGCCATGTACGTCAGGTGATGATGGTGCAGGTACCGTCACTACAGCTGACTGATTATTTGAATGCTGTGGCTGATGTATTTGTGTTTGGTGTTGTTGCTGTACTACATGCGGCTGTTGTAGTTGTGGTTGCTGGGGTGCTTCAATCCTCTGTTGCTGCTGTTGTGGTTCTATGTGTTGTAGCTGCTGCTGTGTCTGAACCGGCTGTGGCTGTAAGTGCTGTTGAGATGTTTGTGATTGGTGTGCTTGTTGTACACGATGTTGTTGCTGTGGCTGTGGTTGCTGCTGGGCCTCCAGCACTCCTAACAGCCTTTGCAAGAGGACATTGTTTTGCTGCAAGCTGACCGCTAATGCCTCTTGCGAAGCGACAAGTGTCCTCATGTCCTGTCTGAAGCTGTCCCCAAACTCCCGTAGACTCTTCTCTACCCGATTTCCCAGTTGAATTGCCGCTTCCCCTAACCCTCGTAGCTCATCTTCAAGCCAGGAGCTGCGCGGTGGGGCTTCAAGAGGACCTTGCTGTGCTCCAAGTGATGGCTGAGGACTGCTAGGCTGGGGGCTACCATTGAGGAAAGGAGCACTGTAGAGCGGAGAAGGAGGCAGCCATCGTTCTGATGGAGGGGGTGGTCCAATGCCCAGACCCAGTCCTAATCCCAGTTTCTCCTCCATGCTGTTCTCTACTGGTTCACATTCAGGGTCGCCTACATCTCTGTCACGCTCAGGATTGTCTTCATCCTTTTCCAAACCATCTCTCTCTGACCCTTCCACTCCAATACCTGCAAAAAGTGACACAACAAAACCACAGTAGATGTTAGTTACTTCTACGGAAGATACAAAGAAAATTAGCTGAGTAACGACTCATTTTTACCAGTATCAGAGTCGGGGAAGCAAGGGAAACTTGGTTTTGGTCTGGTGCTTTGCTTTTGCCTGGCATGTTGAAGCCTGGGACTTGACTGGGAAGGACGGCCGAGCATCGATGCCCCTCTGCTGGATGGCAGGTAACAGGTTCGGTGACGGGCATCCGCTAGCCTGCCTCCGTTGCGTCTCTTTAAGTCGTCCCAACGCTTCTTCACCTCTCGAAGTGTGCGTGGGACTCTGGACACAGCGTTGACTCTCTCAAGGATTCCTGCCCAGATACGTTCTCTCTCCCGTCGTCTGAGCCTCCCTGCAGGACCGAAAAGCTCTCCCTCACACCGAGTGACTTCTGACACCAACACCTCCAGCTCTGCTCCACTGAAACGACTCTTTCTTTTCCCCGCACCACCAGCGGCCAGTGCAGCTGACATAGCTCTGTCTGTTGAGAGAAAGGTGAGAGGACAACACCAAAGGGAAAGGGAAAAATATTAAGTGAAGTTAAATGTACTTTGTAAGGAAAAGGTCTTATTTCCATTGTGTGAAGGCAAAACCTATTCAACTATAAGTACTTTAAGCAAGTGATGGAGTATTAAAATAACTCCAGGCTTCCTTGAGGGATCACAATGGAGCCTTGCAGCAATGCTACAGGTGATTAGTATGGATAAAAATGGTTAATGCACATTCTGAATATGCTTTGGTATAATGCTGATAAAATAAATCCCATAATAGACCACCAGGTTTAAACACTGTCTCCATTAAGATCCACATGCTGTGCAGAAGTGTGCAAGTAAACAACAAAATGTGGGATCCAGTTTCCCATAATGGTCTTACTCTTATTCAGACTTACTTTGTTCAATGGACAAGAGGTCGTCTGAGGACATGCCGGGTGCCATGATGTTCGGGTGCACCACTACCACATTGAAAGGGAGTCCTCCAGGTAATCCACTGCTCTGGTCACAGCTGCCCTCCGAGTCCTCATCCTCCCTGGGGAAGCCGTTTTCTGAGACTCCCCCTCCAAAGGGTCCCTCCGGAGACTCCACTTTGATGTGCATGGGAGGTGATTGCTCGTACAGCAGCCCCCCCTCCTCGTAGTACTCAGTCATGGGTTGGACCTGATTTACAGCAGAACTGACTGGTGGGCCAATTCTGATATCGACAGCTGAGGCCCCATTAACACAAGTTCAAGGTATCATTGGACCTACTGCCAAAGACATTTTAGCTATTCAGTATACTGTATCATATCATGAGGGGATGATTTGTTGTGATATGCAGAATTATAGTTTCTAATACTGTTTTTAAAACTACCCATTAAATGAATCAAGTCATTACTGCATCTTAGTGACAATCAGGGTGTCTGATTACAGCATGAAGATCTTCATGGTTAGCAGCAGCCGCTTGAATCCATTTTTATCATTTTATTTACACTGATATGTTACTGCAAACATACACTGCGAGGAAAGAAACTGGAGGAGGCTGAGTGCTACATGTAAGCGTCCGGCTGCATCATCCAGGCAGAGCATCGCCTCCACAGCTGAAATACAACAACAAACACAACACACCTTTACAACTGTGCCTCATAGTAACATTAACGTGCTCGTATTTGGCCGTCATGTTGACTTCTGTATTCTGTCGCATCGATGCGCATTTTTTTCTGCACCACATCCGCAATGGTTGCGCATCCCGCATACATTAGATGCTGATCTTGCAATGGAGCTAGCTGTTAGCTGAGAGGCTACAGCAGCTTCAGGCAAAGCCGCAGCTTCGTCTGAAGCGCCAGCCACAACTGAGCAGACATGATTTGAAAGGTTAGGCTGTTGTGTTTCCTACCTCATGATAGCGGCACATGGGAGGCAAAACAAAACCAAAACACAATCGGTGCAGCTGTTAGCTCAGCAGCCGATACACAAACCGAGGAAGGTCGCTTTGTGTTGACGTCACGGAGGGGGGTAAGTCTGGACCAATCAAAGTTTGGAGATGTTGATCAAATGTATTTGACAGGGTTATTTTGCAGGTGTTTCAAATGATCAGGAAAGGATCTGATGTGTAACTGTTAATTCATAGGTATTGGCCTGGGAAGGATTTGACTAATTGTGTCTTAATTCCAGGGTTGGGAAGTTTACTTTAGAAATGTAATAGATTACAGATTACTAGTTACCCTATCTAAAATGTATATTTCAATTACTTAATCAAAGTAATGTAACTTATTACATTTGATTACTATTTTAATTTTTAATTTTTTGGGGTAAGTGTATCCATTAATCCACCAAAAATCTAAATTGAGGTGTTTTTCATGGATACTGACATGATGTATAAGAGAGATTATTGCTTATAAAGCAAGATTTATCCCTCATTTGAAAATGTATTCATTAATTCATGTATATTTTTCTAAATAATTTATAGATAATAAGATATTTTATGAAAAAAGTCAAAAGTCTGGCATGGGCTTAATTGATACTGTGACACCATTTAACCCCATGTGTGCTTCAAATATGCCCAAATAATTTTTACAAAGAATTAAAAACATCAATATATATATTCGGTAACATTTTAAATATTAAAAAATGTGGAAAAAATCCTCCTGAGGTCTGACTTCAGATGTACCCCCTTTGTAATCATCAACATTTCATAAGTAACTGTATTCTAATTACACATTTCTTCCCAGTAACATAACGGATTACGGTTACATTTAATTTGTAGTTAAATTATGTAACACCATTACATGTAACTAGATACTCCCCAACACTGCTTAATTCTAAGGAGATGAGACGCCTTATACACAGTTGGTGCATGCCTAAGTCAGTCACCGAAGAACATGCAAATGTGGATTTTATAACAAGTGTGGAGAATTAAGTCAAGTTAAGTTATTCATTTGTATTTTATTAGCTTTTAATGAAGCCGTTCTTCCAAAAAAAAAGTCCTTTGGCAATCAATTATTAACTCAATAAAGCTGAGCAAAACTACAGTCTCAGTATTATTATGCAAATTTTCATTGTTTATTGCAGGAGACTTTTTGAGTTTGAGTGAGTATCAATAATAATTATTGACATCTTAAAGACAAATGATTGTAACACAGCATTGTGGCCTATCCCTTTAATGATCTGTCACCTGCTTACATCTAACCTTACTGTAATTATTTCATTACAATTAATAGTATTATAATGGATATGATTTACTATTATTTAGAAAATACATTTTAAAAATAACCATAAACATGTCTTTTTCTGACCAGTCTGTGTTGTCTGTATCTGTAGATGTCAGATTAAAAATGCTTACTCAAGAAAATCCAGGTGCTCCTCGCTGCTGTGTTTCCCAGGTGGGATAATGTTTAATCCCTGTGCACAGTACAAGGAAAAATCCTTTAAGGAGAGCAGTGGCTTTAAAATGCCAACTGCTCAAAGTCACTGTGTGCACATTGTGAAGTTGGGTTGTGTGTAATAAAAAAATATTTTCCACAATATTTGATTGATTTTTCTATGATCTTCCACAGCCCTCTGGTACTGAGATCTGTAGCATATTTGGAAAATATAGTAAAGGAGGTAACTAGGCATACTTCTGAGTGTCAGTGTAAGGGAAATAAAACATTAAAAGAACATTTTGGGAAAAGGGAAAGAATATCTGCTCTTACCCCAAATCCTTCCATCGAACATTCACACAAATGGTTAAAGGTTTATCATTCTAAATAGCAAAAGAAATAGTAAATATAGATAAGGCCCAGGCCTGGACTGGGACAAAAAGTCAGCCCTGGACTTTTTGGTCCAGGCGGCCCACTACAATCTGCACACAGATACTGTTCCAACTCGCGTTGATGTACATTTAAACACACAAGCCCTTAATAACAGTAGTTTACTGAACAATATCCCTTATATTCTGGAGACTTGAATAGGCTTGAATTAGTTTGAACTGTATAATGTGAAACTGTTGAACGAGCAATAAACCATAAACACTGACTGAAAAAAATATGTAAAGCATCATAGGCTACATATGAGTTATGTTGTTAGATCAATGTCCTTCATGAACTAATTGGACTGTGGGCACAAAGAAAGGTGCATGTTAACACTTAAAACACTTTAACTCTGGTGACCTGATTTGGGGGAAGTCATTATAGGTAGAAATGATCAAAAATTGTGAAAATAGCAGATCTACATGCTCAAACCACATCACATTGCAACATGTGAGTTAAGTGGTAAGCTTGCAGATTTGTAATTATGTGACATCCTTTGATGTAAATAGTGGTTAAGTGGTTAATAAAAGCTAAAATATGGTTATTGTTTTCCAATACTTGTAACACACCACACTATGCAGAGTTTGCTATTTATTATGTCAAGTAAAGTTCACAGACAGGTAAGTAACTGTTCTGAACATTTAATGAGTGTTTATTCACACCATGCTGGCAGGATCACACTTGCTTAAGACTGTATCACCACTTCCACATGGTGGAGAGTCTTCCTCAACCTGCTGCTGCACCATGATGGCAGCGGGAGCCTCACTGTGACACACCTGCTGCTGAGAGGAACCACTGCTGCTAGCTCTGGCTCCTGCAACAAACATTTCTGACAGCTTTTTTTCTCTTAGCAGTGTTGGTTGCGAGAGTTTTTCTTTTCTTTTATCTCTGTTTTTCAGCTCCGCCTTTTCGTTTTTTTCAAATTAAATTTATCATGAAAAATTGAAAACATGAAACTCAAAATGACCTGTTTTCTGGTTACATTTGAACATAAATGCATTTACACATTTTATTCAATTCAGCAATATTCTGAATGAATAAATATTTTTTAGGATGTTATTCATTGCACATGTTGACATTTCTCAATATAAAGAGCATGCCTTTTAATATCAAGGTGTCTCTCAGATAAAACAATGTTTCTAAGGTATGTCATTTAACTGCTCTGTTATCTACTTTTAATTTTGATTATTGTGAACAACAACATAATATAAAGGTTGGTCAGCCAATCTGACAATAAAACATCATTGTTGCAACAGATATTCAAAATAAAGATCCTAAAAGACAAAACCTCTAAATGTTGATGTGATGTGTTTCTCTCATAATGCTATGTATTTCTTCTTGTTTTTCAAATTATAACAGACATACAGTATTGAATCTCAGAGGGAAAACCCTCAGTAAAATAATAATACATTCTTAATGATAATTATTTCTGGCTTACACTTTGTTTTATCATTAATTAATTTAAAAAAATGTCAATATTTAAAAAAAAGTCTATTCTTAAATGTATTAAAATATGCTTTATGTTTAGTTTGGTTATTTAAAATTGTATCAGCATAACATACTAAAGAGTTTTTTAGTATGTTATGCTAAAATGGCACTTAAGTTGCAGTACCAGTCAAAAGTTTAGACACATCATCCCATTAACTTGAAGGAGAAAGTGTGTCCATACTTTTGACTGGTGCAGTATAAATCACGTCCAACTCAGTTTTCCTGAAAATAACATTTTTCAAAAGATCAACATTTGTCAATTCAATAAATCTCCAAAATGCGTCTGTTACTGTACAGCCACAATCATTTCATTTCTGATGGTTTACATGATACAGAGTACACATTTGGATGTGATATAAAGCAATCTTTGCATGGTTGGAGAGGATTTCCTACATGGCCATAAATACAAGTTGAGAAAGTGTATGTCAATGAAATAAATACTAAGATAAAGCACAGACAGTTAGTGAATAACATTACTTTGATAATTGTTAATCTATGAATAATGGTTACAGTATCACACATAAACACATAGAGTTGCTAAGACACAACTTGAGATCAATACATAAAAGGAAGCTTCCTGTGTTGGGTATACATGCGTTTAGGTTGAAGTGGATTCTAAAGTTTACATAATCTGTACGTTTGCTGCTGTCTTCCATATGTGTTTTCACACGTTACCCAACAAGATAAAGTCAAAAAATGTAACTGTGTCCTTGACCATGAGACAGAAGAGGGACAGAAGGGGTATAAAAGGATCTGCAGAGCATCAGCAGTCACTGAGGCTCAGACAGAAATCACCATGAAGGCTTTCATTCTTCTAGCTCTGTTCACAGTGGCATGTGAGTCTGAGTCTTACTCTTTTATTTTGGTTTTAAAGTCATTTAAACCATTTCATGGAAGGATAGAGTTAAAGGATTATTTACATAAAAGGATTCTCCTGCAAAACATGACTTCTGATTCATTCTCTTATTTCCATCAGATGCTGCTCCCATTGAGGATGACAAGATTGTGGGAGGATATGAGTGCAGAAAGAACTCTGTGCCCTACCAGGTCTCCCTGAACGCTGGCTACCACTTCTGTGGCGCTTCCCTGATCTCCAGCACTTGGGTGGTGTCTGCTGCTCACTGCTACAAGTCGTAAGTATAGAGATGACTTTTTGGATTCAAATGTTGCTACAAGCCCTCTGTAATCTATGAGTTTGATGGAGATACATTAAGTTAACATTTATAGTAAAAGCATAGTCTCAGTCTTGCAGTATTACTCTCCCAAACACACTTATACACTGATAAACCCCACTGATCACCTCACTACAAGTGCAATGTAACATCATGTTCATTTACTTTTGATGTCTTTCTGCACAGCCGTGTCCAGGTGCGTCTTGGTGAGCACAACATTGCTGTCAATGAGGGTACCGAGCAGTTCATCAACTCTGCTAAGGTCATCAAGCACCCTCGCTACAGCAGCCGCAACCTGGACAATGACATCATGCTGATCAAGCTGAGCAAGCCCGCCACCCTGAACAACTACGTCCGCACCGTGTCCCTGCCCTCCAGCTGTGCCAGCTCAGGAACCCGCTGTTTGATCTCTGGATGGGGCAACACCAGCGGCACTGGAAGTCAGTGAAACACTGCAAACATGTCTGAGAAACTACTTGGTAAATGTTTTTGTGTGAATATTCACATATATTGTCCCTCTTCCTCTCTAGACTACTACCCTGATCGCCTGAGGTGCCTGGATGCCCCTATCCTGAGCGACAGCAGCTGCAGGAACTCCTACCCTGGACAGATCACCTCCAACATGTTCTGTGCTGGATTCCTGGAGGGAGGCAAGGACTCCTGCCAGGTATGAGCTAAAGTCATCATCACTGTTTCTTAAAGTGGCTGAACCATGCTTCCGGACATCTTTGCTCACATTTTGTCTTATCTTGCTCTCTGTCAGGGTGACTCTGGTGGCCCCGTGGTGTGCAACGGTCAGCTGCAGGGTGTGGTGTCCTGGGGCTATGGCTGCGCCCAGAGGAACAAGCCTGGAGTCTATGCCAAGGTCTGCAACTACAACTCCTGGATTCGCAGTACCATGTCCTCCAACTAAAGTCACTTAACTGCAGTTTGTTCTAGGATATTAAATGTACATCCCTTTAATAAAAGTAACTTAAAAAAAGCTATATTTGACTTCTTTAGACATTACTGTTGTTGTAATGTTGTACTTGAACTCATCACTTTGTACTAAGATGCTGGGACAGTTACACATTTGATTTAGCAGGAAACAAAATGTACAGACTAAAGGTATGAAATGTGAAGTGTTTACCAGGATTTAAGACACTAATTATTCTTAAGTTAATTTTATTGTCAAGATTGCAAAAAGGATCTTGTAGTATCTCACTTCAGAGTCGTATAATCAGAGTAGGAAAGAATCATTTAATGGTTGGCCTATGTAAAGAAAGGGTGTTTATTTATATATTCATATCTATGCACAATACCCTACCCCATCAAAAAACACAAACATTATCACATCTGAATACAAAAGTGACCTTTATTGTTTTTTAAGACAAACTATAGCATAAAATTATATACAACAGGGTGTCCATCTGGGAAACATCTCCTGAAATGTCATTTGATTCCAACAAAAGGCCTGACATCAAAGCACAGAAAGTGTAGTTCTTTAAAGCAGCGAACAATGACGACGATCAACAACCAACTTAATACTGCAGGTGTGGAATGTGTGTTTGTTAGTGTATTTTCTGCAACATTCAGCATTGCATGTAAATTTTACACATGTTCACAACATAACCAACACGTGCATGACAAAAGCTGATATTTATGTTCAAATTTCAAATACAAAATTGCTGACCCAAGCACCTGTTGTAGGTCACAACAAAGCAACTTCTAAATCAGTAAAGTTTTGGACAGTACAACACTTCCTCTGAAACATTTTGAGTAAGAATTTGGGAGAGCTACATGATTTGAACATGTTTGATATCAAATGCACAGAGGTCATGCAGTAAGTGGATGCATCAGGATGAAAATGTTTTAAATTTGTTAAAGTAAACATCTACTATTCACCAAACGGCCATACAATGTATGGACAAACAGTATAAGTTATAAAATACGATTCATCTATATACTCTTCAATTTCTTGCTTCAATGAATCAGAAAACTTAATTTCCAGGTTTGCTTTTACAGCTACAAAATGTATATAAATATGTGACTGCCACCCCTCTGATGAGTCACTAACCATGTCCTGCAATTATAACTAAATTGGGATGTGCATTGCATGTCTGTTTTAAATGTAACATGTCATTGGGATGCTGGGCATGAATGAGAGCTCAAAATGTTTCATTGGTCATTTCTTGTGTATAAATATTTGCTAACTGAACTCTGATCAGTCATTTTCATACAGTACACATTCTGTGTTAAGACAGCAGGGCCGTTTTCTGGTTAGGCATTAATAAACTGAATGATCAAAGCATCTACGTCTCTGTTCTGATTGAGACACTGAAGTTTAAAAACTAAAGATGAATGGCTTCTACATGAAGTCCCCTAACTACGATCATCATGAAAACAGAAAGTACACCTATTATTTTGTACATTCAGTGTATTTGTTTAAAATTTGATAACTGATAATCATGAATGGTTGGATATTTTTTTTTTTAGATATTTCCCAAACCTTTCCAGGCTAGTAACAGATAATGTTTCTATATTTTCTAGTTGAAGACCCCTGTGTTAAACAATGTAAATAGATTGATGTACAAATGAAAGGGACATATTATCTCCATTTAGGTTATTACACCTGTCCTCTGGCATGCTGCAAATAATGTTGATAAAGGTCTGAAATGGCAGGATACATAGTTCCACACACAGCACACTTTACACCTTCTGAAGATCCCTCATTTGATATGCCACAGTTTTGGGATTCATGTCTTTTCACAGTTCTCAAAGGTGTAATCGGTTTTTCAAGCGCATGTTCATCTGTTCCGTCAAGACTGATTTCTTTATCTTGGGTCAGGGGATGCTGAACATTTTTACCCAAATCAATACCCGGATGTTGGACAAAGGAAATCATGGGTACCAAAGGGGACTCCTGGGTAATTGTGTCTGGATATTTGGATATGGGGGGGCTTAGAGGAGAGTTGCTAGTTTGGACAGATGAAACAGGGATGTAGTTGTTTTCTTCAGTTTCGGGATGTAGTGTTGTTATATGATTATTTGTGGAAGGGCTAAACACTCTCTTGTTAGATTGTGTACATTGATCATCTATTGATAAATCAAAATCAGAGTCCTTGTGCTTGTCTTGTGTTGAGGAATGACAAAGCTGGTGGTTGAACAGCAAATCTAGAGTCTTAAAGCTGCTTCTGCACAGCTCACATTGATAAGGCAGGAACACTTTCTTGGGCCTCGACTCAATCCACTGAAACTCTGGGTGCTGGCTCATGTGTTTCTTATAAAGCTCCACAAATCGAAATCCTTCACCGCACTGAGGACACATGAAGCGGCCACGTCGCTGTCGATGGATTCTCTGATGGTACCACAGTTTTTTCCAGTTCTCAAGGGTCTTACCACAACAGGCACAAGTGTAACTTTGACCACGAGCGTGAGTGAGCATGTGGGCTCGGAGTCTGCCCATGTGTCTAAACAGCCGCCCACAGCTTGGGCATAAATATTTCCTGGGATCTGATCGGTTATCTAGTTTGTTTAACTTGGACACAAAATGTGAGAGATGGTGAGCTGGTATGACTGTTGACTGGAACGGCTTCTTTAAATTAGCTAGCCGTTTCTTGCGACGCATCTCTGCAGACTGTTTTTTTTGTGTTTCACTATTTGCAGCTGTGACAATGGATGGTGGATTGTTTCCTGTTGAACATCTAAGTGCAGGCACTGTGTACTGTATTAATGACATCGTCTCCTCCCCCTTGATGGCAGAGCTCGAGGCATTTCTCTCTCCTCTGCACTGGCTGTGATGGGCGTTAAATTCAGACAGCACACCAAAAAGCTTGTCACAATACAAACAGCGGTAAAGCTTTGCACCAGTGTGGGCTCTCATGTGGCTGTTGAACTCCTGCAAGTTGTCAATGACATTCTTACAGATGTGGCAAGTGTAAGTTAGTGAAGGCTTTGCTGACTGTCTGCTGGGCCGTAAATGATCGCCGCTTCGCGAAGGCCTACATGTATGATTTTTTGCATTGCTATAATGAGTGAATGATTTCTCACAACCTGTGCAATTGTAACGCTTCACAGACCAGTGTGTCAGCTCGTGCACACGGAGGAAATATGCCTGACCAAAGGCTTTGCCGCATATATCACATTTATAAGGCTTCTCCCCTGTGTGGACACGCACATGTCTTATGAGGGCAGACTGAAACGGGAATGTTTTACCACAGTACTGACAGACTTTACTTTCTCTCTTCACTGGAGAAACTGATCTGCGAACTACCTGACTCTTGGCACGGTCATTGCTTCTGCTCTGTTTCTCTGCTTTGTCGATCTCAGCGTCTTGGTCAAGCTGACATGCGTGCATCTTCATATGATCAGCATACTCGGAGCAAGAGAATTTGATCTTGCAATATGGACATTTCTGATAAATGTTGCTCTTTCTATGTGTCTTGAGATGAAGATTTAAGTTGGAATTTTTGCTAAAACCTTTGCCACATTCAGAGCATTTAAAAGGCCTCTCTCCTGTATGAATGCGTTGATGGATAATGAACTGAGACAGAAATTTAAATGTGCGATCACAGTAACCACAGTTCAACAGAGTTTTACCCCCTTTTTTGCTGTACAAGACATTTGAACTTGCCTCCTTGTTTGTGTCACCACAGTCTGTTTCTTGTTGGGTATCATCACTGCCTTCATGCTCTTTCTGTAACAAAACATTACTTATTCTCCTCCTTCTCTTGCCGCCTCTCTTGCGTCTGAAAGTGTTTTGCCGATTGTTTGGACCCTCAGATTTAACTGGAGTGTTGGCACTGTGCTGTAAAGATGTAGGACTATCTGACTTTGACAAATGACTCAGTGCTACCTCTATATTCTCCACTTTAACAGCAGAGAGCATCTCAACAGGTTTGGGTGGCTGTTCAGAGGACGTTACAACATCAGTGCCACCAGGCTCTGTATTCTGTGTAAGGTTAACGCTCTTTGGAGAGTCATGGCTGCTCTGTGACTGTGACTCCCGACTGCCATTCATGTCCACTGACTGCAGTTTTTTTGGGTTGTCATTGTGAGTGGGCGTTACCAAATCTGCACTGTTTGTACACTCTGGAGGAATAACTTTAGGCTCAGCTACTGGCTGGGAACGCAGCCTTCGTTGTGGTAGTGCATCTTCCTTGAGTTCTGGCTGCTGTTTTTGTCCTTCATCAGACTGTGGGGAGAGTTGACCTTCCTTTGCCCCCGTGTCCACCTCCTGTTTGTCAATGCTCAATTCCACCTGCTTATCTGCCTCTACTTTCTCTCCAAAACCTGTGTCGTTGCTCAACACTGACAAGGCTTCCTGGGAAATGTCAAGTTTGGACACTTTAGCTGGAATTTGCTGATCAATCGGCAACTTAGTTCTTCTTCTTTTAATACCTTGAGAACTTGAACTACTTGCTGCTGTAGGAGACGTTTCAGTTTGCTTTGGGTCAACCTTATGATCGGATTCGGTCTTTCCATCTTGTGTTGAAGGGTGGTGTTCTCCTCTGCTCCTCAATCTTCGTGCAGGACCACTGACATTATTAGGATGAGCAGGACCAACATGGGCACTGGCAGGAGCAGACCTAGCAACCACGTTTTTAAAAGCAGCTATTTCCGTTTTTTTTGGTCGTCCTCTTTTTCTTTTTGAAAACACAGGGACACAATCTTCTGGTTTGCCATCAGAAACAGTGTGAGGATTGGACATCTCATTATGAGGTAAATTATTGATTAAGGGACCATCTACGGTGTTAGGCACATCATCACTTATGAGGTTTTTGAAGCAAGTTGGCAACGGTATTGTAGTGCTGACCTCTTTATGTTGAACTGCATCAAAACCAGCAGAATCTGTATCTTTTTTGTCTTCACGCAAGACACTTTTTGTTTTTCGAGGGCGCCCAGGTCTTCTGCGGGCTTCTGTACGCTGTCCATGACTGTCTGTCGTAGAGCTGCACACACTCGCAGATGTCATTTGAGACTTTGCTTCCATTCCTACATCTGGCGGTACATGCTCACTCTGTTGCCAGTTTGTTTTGGCAACTGTTTCGTCATTAACAGGTCCATCAGATGTACGGGAGTGGGATTCAGGTGGAGGTTCAGTGAGGTCTGTCGCTTTCATTTCCTCTCCCCACCTGGAGTCCAGGTCTTCCTCACCGCATCTCTTGCCTTCAGCTATCTGTTGAAGAAAAAAAAAGTAGTGTCACTACTATAATAATGGTATTATTGCACAAGCCTCCAAAAATAGTGGGACAATGAAGTCATGCAAAAGAAGTAAACAAAGCAAATGCCTTTATAATTCATTCTACAGTAGTAATGTCTAAATTTGTAACGTTATGCATTTAAGTGATTAAAAAAGGTCTAAATGGGATATAAGAATGGCATTAAACCATCTGACAACAAATTCTAAAAACATCTTGAATAAATATATCCATTAAAAAGAAAGAATCAAATTATATTCTAAAATAAAATACTGCCCTCCCTTCATTCAGATGTCACAAGACAGACATAAATACAACACCAACATTCACTGCACACTTAAATAACAATGATTTACCATAAAGGTAGACTACACAATGCAAAAACTTCTCTAAAAACAAAAAAGCATTGCAAGCATATTCATTAAGCCTTCCGGGTTTTAAAATTTCTTGAACGCAAAAAAAGAAAAAAGAAAAATCATTGATATTCCATTTATAAAAACTACTCCAGAAATTACGCTGTGTACTGTGTAGACAGCATAACTTTTGGGGTGATAATGTCTTTTTGTCTTTACCACTAGCTACCTGTTTGCAGTCCGTAGAAACATGAAAGGAATTACGAGGATGCGATGGCACAGACGTTAATTCAGAAACTGTATTTTGGTCACTGCTTCCTCTGCTGAAGGACATTTTACTCCCCATGTCAAGAGTCTGTGGATTAAATGATGACAAGGAGGTTGTAACTCACAACACACTGATGAGTAATCTTAAAGCAAAATATGCTTTCATATCACTAAGCCTGTTACAGGCAGGCTGGCCTACAAGGTAATTATTCCTCACGTAAATTAAAGTCATATGTGTATTGAACAAAGGAGTACATGCTACACTCATAAAAACTTATAAGGGGCTTATTAAGACTGTTCAAAGATAATGAAGCCAACAACTCTTAGAGAGGAGTTAAGTTGGCTGATTTAACACTGAGATGTTTTAAATCAGGATTAAAAACAGTTGTCAATAGAAAATCAAGATGAAAGGAAAATCTGTAGAGACAGGAAACATCCTTTCTTATTTTCACAACCAGTAGTGCAAACTAACTCAGCTCATTTACTCAAGCACAATGCTGAAGTTCATTTCTGAGGCAGCTTGTAATTCAACATACACATTTTTACTGCACTACATTTCAGAGGGAAATATTGTAGGTTTTACTACAATACGTGACAGTTATGATTTAAATTGCATCTTAAAATGATTTTGCATGATTGCATAATAATGCACCCAAGACTTTATAAAGTAGCCTATGAGAAATGAGTCTACAACCAGCTGCAGCATTATTGTTTCAATGTTAACATCAGTAATAGTAATACTCCAATAATATATTATAAAATAATATGTAGAACAATCTGGAAGGGACTTCTATAATTAGTGACTTTACTTTTGGTACATTTTGCTGATTATACTTCTGAACTTCTACTTAAAATATTCCTGCAGGACTTTCACTTGTAATGAAGTAATTATATATTACAGAATTTCTATATTTTGTATACAAGTAAATTATGTCCCATAGATTTGAAAGCGACTTTACATTGACACAAACTAAAGAGTCAAATATAAGATGTTGCAGGTCGTTAAAACATTACATGTAACAGATTTACACCATTTCTCCATACAGTGATTATGACCAGGCCACATCTCATCTGATATCAGTCTTTCTGATGCACACAGGGGCAAAAGACTTTCAAAATAAACGCATTAACCCACTGAGACAATAATCGTGTCCCAAAGGCTGTTTGAAATCCCTTTTAAACACCCGTAAACGACCAGACAGTCTCAGCATTAACATTTCTGAGTAAAAGCTAACAGCATGACTAACAATGAAGGCGTTATCTGTCGGTAGGCCAGGTTGCTAGCGTCGCTTATTGAACATCACAGGCCACACTAACCTAACCGTTAACTTCAATGTCAGCTCATAAGGCTTTCTTCACAGATAATTAAGCTTGCATAGGCAATTTCTCAACCTGGGTTACCAAAGGTGACGAGTGGTTAGTTAACACAAACTGCTTGCCTGCGTGGGTGAGTCAAGGCTGGTCTCTGCGTAGCCATGCACTGACCGATGCTCAACTAGCTAGCCCTGGCTAGCTCAAAGCTAACATAAACTCTGTCCATACGTGGCTGTTTTGCACTTTCAAACACTTGCATTGGTCTGGGAGATGAACTGTTTTAATGTGGACCTGGCCTTTCTCTTCTTTTCAGGGCAGTTTGCAGCAGTGAGCCACTCGGTATCCACGCACAAAGCAACCCGAGAGAGTGTCAATCACGCCAAGCGCACACGGTGAGTAGTTCATGTGCTGTGGGAAGTTTCGGGAATTATGAGTTGTCCTGCAGAAATGACTTCAAACGTGGCAAACATTGAACGACACATTTTTAAAACATTTGCGTTTAAGGAACAGACAGAGTTCAAAGATGGAAAAGTGATGTGCAGCTTCTTCAGACATCAGCCATCTAATCATATTACTGACCCGGCTCTGTTTCTTGTATAATTTTGAGACTACAGAGGAAGTACAAGCATACGGGCATCACGTGAACGCTGCATCCATGCATTTATTTACATCATCACAGAAGGACAGATAACAGTACCTCGATGTATTTGCTTTGAAACGACACCCTCTGCTGGAGGTTAGAAGACGCCACATAGACAACAAATTCCCTGAGGAAAAAGGGCTTTTAGCAAATGTATAGAATAAAAATGCAAGGAAAAGTAATACAGCTGGGTCCAAAAGTCTGAGACCACATTGAAAATGTCTAATATTTTTTCACACATACGTGGAAATTATCAGAAAGTTTAAGGATGCAGAAACATTTTAAATACAAGAAGTTATGGCATGGGAAAAGAATAATCAATATTCTGTACTATTTCTATATCAGCAATAAAAGTTTCCAGCACATCATTGCTTACCAAGTAGCATTGTGATAGTGACATCAGAACTATGTGAAAGTGTCAAATTGTTATTCTAAGCAAAAAGGGGCTTTCTCGGTATCAAGGTTTCTAAGTGGGTCATGCATGGAGCCCTGAAATGCTTTGCAGAAACTGGAACAGTTGTATCCAAAGTGTCATCAGGCAGGCCAAAAGTGACCACACCATCACAAACGAGCAACTGTTTCTATACCACTTTTCAGGAGGGGAAAAGAAACATCAGCATGTGCATATATGTATACATAATGTGTGTGCGCACCTCATTGTCAAAGGAGATTTGAAAACTTGGTAGTAAAATGGCTAACAGTATAAAATAGTATATAGAAAAATGTACTGTACATGTATTTCAGTGTATATTAGTTTGAACATACACGGAGTAATTTTATGTAAGTGTTTGTAACATGAGCTGCAGATCTGTTGGCTGTTTGGATGAGACAAGTATTTAGTAGAATGTGAGAGCAGTGCAAACATCAGTCCATAATTGTTGTCTTGACTTTGTGAAGAGTTTTTAAGATGCACACTCAGTATTGAACCATGCATGCAAAAAAAACCAACCAAAACTGCATTGGACCCATAACAAAAACTGTAGTCATGCTTTATTTTATTTTTAACCACCAAAGCACTCAACAACATATGTAACAGAAATGAAAGACAGCTTTTTCAATTGAACCAAATGTAGTTTTTGTGCATTATTTATAATCTTAACACACTTTCATCGTCATGTGAAAGTTATTAAGGCACTTAAATATATAAAGGTATTTTGCATCCTACATTGCCATTGACCCCTCACTTCATTTACCATGTCAATAACCTAGTTTATAATCAATTAAATCATGCTGCATTTTCAATAAACACACACTGTGAATTTGAAAATATAGTTTAATACGACATATACTGTATTTCAAAAATCCGACAAAGGTAAGAACACAGGGCATTGTAGTCAATTCTCACAGCCTGACAACACATTCTGATCATACTAAAAACTTAAAACAACAACCAATAACTACAGTACCTGGTCACCCCAATGCAACGTGGGCAAACCACGCACATACATTTCGATAATGACCTATATTGATTTACATATTTCTCTAATGTTGGACCAATGCATGAATACACAGGTACAATGTACTGAATTCAGACTTTGGGACTTTCATTTTGGACTGTTTACTGTACTGACAAAAGAAATCCAGCTTAATTAAAGATGTACTACCCATCCTACACTGATATATATTTTATAGTAGTAGTTTAGAGGAAGACAGGAAACATTGCTTTCCTGTGGAATGAACCTAAACAAGCAGAGGATGTTGAGTCAGATTGCCACCTATATGCACTTGGTCCATAACAAACATAATCTGTGACATGCAAACTGGGTGTGCATTTCCAGTTTGGTCAAGTCTTAATAGGAACAGATGATGTTACTTGGTAAATCATCTCAGCAGGTTTGTCTGTTCCACTTTCAACGATGTAACAATCATCTTCCAAATCCACTGCTGTTTTCACATTTAAAGGAACCACACCTTGCCCTTTGTCCAAACCAACAGCCATGACTTGGTTTTTCTTTATGTTACCAGAAGCTGGAACTCCAAGTTTTCTCTCACCGTTGACCTGAACAAGATCTGGGCTTGCCATTGGTGTCATCCTGTTTGGTCTGTATAATGGTTTGCCAGCTCGGCTGTGTTGTGCCATAAACTCTTTTGCTTTGACACACTTGTGCCTCTGAAGCAGCTGAGCAGTTTCAAAAGAAATGTGACAGACTCGGCACATGAACCTATTTAGTACTGCAGAGGATGTCTGCATCCGTTTGCTCAGTGCACCTGGTGAAGAGTTTGTGGGCATCTTCAGCTGCACATAGGGAATGTCAGCACGTCCCAAACTGCTTCTATTGGGTGCAATGAGATTTGGACTCTGACTCTTCGATGGAAGGGAGACAAGATAAGGCCTGGATGCACTGGAATTCTTTAACTGAAAGGATGGGCTATTATGAATACCCTGAATGCTTTTATTGAATGTCTTGAAATTCTGATTTTTAATTTGCAAAGCAGAAGGGACACGAAGCGCCTGACTGTCTTTACTAGTTTCATTGGGATTCTTGCTGTTCAAGTATAGGGAGGAAGTTGCATTAAGCCTTTGAGCACTGGGATTCGGACTCCTATTTGTACTGGCTTCATTTAGCTTGTTAAGAGTCAGTGGTCTCGCAGTGATGAGTCTGAATTTGGTAGCTGTGCTGGGTGAGTTACAAACATGGAAGCGAGGCACTAACTTCTTGCTGGAGAGCAGCAGGCCACATCCTATACATCCAGAAACCTTATCTGTAACATGAGAGCTGTTGTGGGCGATAAGAGAGTTCTTCGTCATAAAACACTCCCCACATTTACCGCAGGTGTATGGCTTTTTCTTGTTAAATTTACGCACAGTTTGCAACACCACCACTGGCTGGTAAAGTGTCCAAAGATCCACTGTTGGTGCACCAACACTTGCAAAAATATTCTGCATGTCTGTTTCACATGGGACAGGATTTGGGAGCAAAGACGGGTACAACGCAGGCACTTTTGTTATTTGTGCAATCTGCGCAGAATGCATGGAGTTTTGTGGCCTAAGAGCTGATGTAAGGGGCACCTGCAGCACAGGCTTCACTGGCGGCAGACTGTCCACTTTTGGCGCCTTCCAGACAACTTCACCTGACTGTAGTCTTTTCAACTTTTCCTCTTCTTCTATGCGCTTTTCAATTCTGCGCTTCCTTATTGTTTCATGATCAAGCACTTGGTGTCCAGGTTCATGTGTAGTGCTGTGCTCCAGCATGTCTTCATATACAGTAAACTCAGTCCCACAGGAGCAGATGTGACTTGCAGCAGGACACATGTGTTCCTCCAGAAATTTTCGATTTGCAAATATCTGCTCACAGCTAAAGCAAAACCGGCCGGCGTTCATCAAGTCTCTGCTTAAGTCGTCCTCCAAGACAGGCAGCGGTTGGCTTCCTCTCTCCATCATCAGGCTGGGCATGTATCTATTCATTTTTATGTAGAGCCCCCGGCACACTTTTCCTGCTGATAGAAACAAGTTATATGATTATTATAAATCACAAACAGAATGTAACTGAAGTGGCCAAAAATATTAAATTCCTTATTTAATGGTGACTGATACTACCAATCTCAAAGGGGCAAGTTAAGCAGGGAATTACACTACGGAGACTACTGTAATTATTGATAATCATATTTGACTTCTTTACATCGTTTAACATTATTATTAGCTTGTCTCGCTACTGAAGACCTTTCTGTAGAGATGACCGAATTAACTCTTTATAAAATCCACAAACAATACCGTTACACTTCATATGTCTGATATATATAATATTAATATACCAAACCAAATAATTTCTGGCACAATAGCTACACTGCATTTCTATACATCTGAATATCTGGACAATTAAGTGAGCTTTTAACATTTCACTGCTTATAACGTCGTTATTTTTAGTTTAAGGCGCGCCTGCTTTGATACAAGCCAACCTAGCCATCGTTAGCCTCAAACTGGCTAGCGTTAGCTCAGGACGATAATGTTATCTTACCTAAACATGAACATTAAAGAACAGCCGTATCGATACTGATATGTCCTTGCCACAAACTGCGCCCAGCTTGTCCTATGTGGTTTTGTTGGACATCCACAATCAGATGAATATGCCGGTGTTTAGCAGGAGCAGGTAGCCGTTAGCCTGAGAGAAGAGGAAAGATCCCCCCTCTTCTTCTCCGAATGGCGCCAATCAATGATAACACGTCCGGCCTCTGCTTGCTTATACTGACACCTACCGACCGGAGTTCATAATTCATCTTTCAAGTTTCTACTGCCGTGGTTGATTTTAGCTTTAATTATACGAAATATCACTAGTATTGATCTTGGCAGTACATTATTTAAAAAAAAAATGTAATTTAATGTTTTATTTTAACAATTCACCTTGCTCAAAATCTAAGGAGAAAGGCACGCAATAATTTATAGTAGACTAAGGGGCAGATCTGATATCTGCTGCCAGACAGCTGGGCCTGCCTAAATGGTTTAAAGCAAAAAAGACAAAAAGAAAGTGTTAATTAGTAATTAATATAAATAAATTGTTAAATACATTTGTGATAGTGTCAGGTGTTATACATTAATATTTTCATATGAAACACAATGTAAAATAATGGTAATCTGGGAATTATTACGTCTAGCATAATTACACTGAATAATATGTGATGTGCGTGATATGAGTGCACACATATCAATTATAGGTGAACAAAATGTTAAATTTGGCTGTGTGTTCTTGCTGAACTGAGCCAAATGATCTAGCACACTCAAAAGAGCAGTAATTCCCATCACCAGTACATTCTTGATATTGGAAACAGCAGCTGATCCTTTCAATCAATGTCATCATTTCTTGTGATTGAGAGCATCTTTATGTTGAGTTTAAGATACATACATTAATGGTGGGATAATTATTATGAGTTGTATTCTCAATTTTCAGGCCTGCTGAATCAATAGTGAAGAACCAATACCTATCTTTTGCTTAAAGTTTCATTCCATCCTTTATCCTTGCATCTACTCCTGACACTCATTTTCTGACCAGCGTAGTAGTTTCAACTCCTGACATACTTATTACTGACTTTTCCTCCACTTTACATACACTATGCAGTGACTGTCACTTTTGTATACTTTTACAGTTATTACACCCCTAAGATCCTTGTTCCTGACCCCAGCAATTTCAATTTTAGTATGACACATTTATTCCTTATTTTATTTCGGGGGCATAGAGAAACTTCCAAAGGGATAACATACAATTGTTAAAATTAAGTTATTATATTAAAAAACATATTCAATTTATATTAACAAATATTTCACACAGAAACTACAGTTAATACCCACAATTTTGTGTGCATGTTGGGATCCTGGCCCTAAGGATGAGAAACATTTATTAACTTCCAGGTTTCTTGAAATCTGACAGGATAAAAAGCAATAATTATAAGGCCTGTTTAAGATTAATTGCTGATGCAACTATGGCAAACACTGTAGTATTATGTGAGTAAGGACTGTCTCAAAAATAATTACACCATATTAAAAACACAGGCCAGTTGCATCAAAGCAAAAAACGTTCATGACAAGAGTATTCTCACTGACTGAAAAGCACTTTAAAAAATATGTTTAACAAAACTACACTCACAATTCTGGCTATTACTGCAGTAGTCTATTGTATTGTGTATTCAGACTATTCCTGTTGGATATTATGAGTGGATTAGCTTGCTAGCAGCTATGATTTAGCATGATCTGAGCTGAGCCATGTGTTGTTTTTCAATGATGGAATAATTACTGGCTCCAGAATTGATTTGTGGTAATTTGATACATCAATTTCATACGATGCAACATTTAGGCAAATAAATAATGGTCTTAATATTATATTTTGACACAGGACCCTCAAAGGAAGGCCTCAAGAAGATTTAAAAATGTAAGAGCCTTCTTATGTCAGTTGATGCTGTGCTTTAATTGTAGATACTCTCAAATGTTCAATTAAGTGCCTCAAACCAGTTGACACACTGTTTTATATCAGTAGTTTTTGGTGCTTCTGGAGTTATGGGGTCCAAAGAAAGTGGTTTGTTCTACCCAGCTGTTAATCCAACCTAAATAGAGACACTATATTTCTTGGATCAGTTTCCATTCTTCCCATATATAATTTAGGGAAAAGGTCCACAATTATTTTGAAAAATGCATATTATGAACCCGTAAAGAGGTACTAAATGATATCTTGTGGATGTGCCTACACACTAGATTTGTCAACATGGCAAATTACCTAACACTGAATGTTATATTATTAGTGTTGTGACAGGTCAAGTATTCAAAAGACGTATTTTTTCAGTTTTCAGAGCCATATACAGCTGCAGCACACAACAAAAGATATTCATAATAAAATCACAGACTGATTTATCTTAAATTTGTGTCTAATAGCAGAACTCAAAATGCTATTGTATGTATATTATGTGACCTTGTTTTTCTTATCTTTTTCATACAAAGATTGTCTCAAATTGTGGCTGAGGAATTTCTATTAAATGAAAATGTCTAAGTTTTTAAATACGGATTGCTGTATAATGAGCTTTTCCACTGCAGTTATCTATTTCCAAGTTTATGAGAGTTCCATGTTAATCCTCCACTATTGGCCAGTCAGCTATAAAATAAGATATGAGATCCCACATCATAAAATGATACCAATGTACAGGTTTCGCAAACTGGTATATTTATTAACACCAGCACAACAACAACCTACATCACAACTTCTTTGATAAACGTTTGATTAGCAAGTACTCAAACATTTACAGGCTATGAGATTATGTAATAGAGGGATTAACTTGATAAAACTAAAATGTACAGTATATCAAAGCTTTTGTTTTTTACAGTGACAAGCTACTATAAACACAAATATTTGCTTTAGCCCCTCCCCCAAAAGAAAAGAGCTGTATGTAGCTGTACAATACCAAAGTAACCCCTGGAGAGTAAAAAACAAACAAGTAAAATACAACCTTGAAGGCATTTCTCCCATGTTACAGACATATTTGTTTTATATAAAAACTGAAGTGTCATTAAGATGAGAGTTGTTCTTGTGTTTTTGGCTTTGAGTCTCCAGCCATGATGCGATGAATTCTCCGGCGATGGTTTTTGAGCGATTTAAGATTTGGGTAGGTACCCTGACAGACATCACAGCGGTATGATTCAGACTGTTTGTGAGTGAGCAAGTGTTTCTGCAGACCGTCTACAGTGCCAAACCAGCGAAGACAGACAGGGCAACGCACAGGTTTGATGGCAGGTTTGCAAGTCCCACTCCTCTGGTGAAACATGAGACTGATTGTGTTTGGGAAGTCAGACTTGCAGTGCGAGCAGTGATACGTTTTGGGTGGATTTGTGGATGGATTTGTAACCCGTCCCCCTTTACATCGATTCAAGGATATGTGCCTCCGCAGGGAACAGCGAGTGGCAAATGTATTGCCACATCGTGTGCATACAATCCTCTGCTGCTTTTTTCCTGGATTTGGCAGTGGCTCTGGACATGGCTGCTTCTGTGGAGGCTGATGCACAGACTGAGATGGCTGCTGATGAGGTGGCTGTTGCTGAAATCGAAGTAACAGGGGTTGTGATCGTTGTGGTTGTAATCCCTTGAGCAGCTGATGATGAGGATGCATATGGATCTGCAGATGAACTTCGTAGTCTGCCCAGGAATTCACTGTCTCTCCACAAGTTGGACATGTGTATGATTCCTGTGCATGCTTTTGTAGGTGTTCCAGGAGAAGTCTTGGAGATGTAAATCCAACCCCACACTCACATGTCACCCTCCTGGGAAGTACAGAGGGCAGTGACATGATGCCCCAGTTGCCTGCATCATCCCCCTGTGTTTGACTGTCTGTTGCATTGCCTGACATATTCTGCTGCACAGTCCCCATATCCACATCTATCATCGTTTGATGTAACTGACATTTTTTTCTATGCACCATCATGTTGTCTTTGCGGTTAAAAGACTTTCCACAGACAAAGCATGCAAACATTGGTCTCATATTGTTGGCATTTTGTAGAATGGCCCCCTGACTACCACTTTGTGCTGCAGTACCAGGGCCGCGCGGTCTGAAGCCACACAGTCGTAAATGGCGCCTTAAAGTGGACACCCGACTGTATGTTTTCTGACACCTGTTACAAGGGTAACGTTTTACACCCTCTCTGACAAAATATCGCAGACTAGTGGGTGCTGTTTCGGCTGACACAGAAGTCTTCACCCCAGTATTATTACCAGCTTTCTCTGCAGAACTAAGCACCTCCATTTCATCATCTAAGGGCATTGTCCACTGCCCTTCGCTACTGTCTTCATTATCAATTACTGCTGCATTCCAGCTACTTTTTTCTTCTCCTGTCTGAAGCGAAGTCCCACACAGAGCGACATCCTTAGACTGCTCCATCATGGAAGATTTGGAGTAGATTTGAGCTGAATGTGTCCAGGCCAATTGTGACACTGCAGACTGCTCTGAATTTGGAGAGGTCACCTCTACCTTAATACGACCAGTAACTTCAGTACCCACACCAACACTCTTAGCATTTTGTCCATCTTCAATCTCTGCATCTATTTTGGCCTTACCATTTGATTTCAATACTAGCATTTTCTCAATGGAGGAATTGGCCTGCTGTTTAAGGGCTGACCCTGGACCCTGGCATTTGTGCATTTTGAGGTTGTACCTACGTGCGTAGCTGTGCTTGCACAACGGACAAAAGAAAACTTTTTTTGTATTGTTTAGACTATGGAATGGCACTATTTTTTGGGCAAAGGGAAACTTACTTTTTAAAGATCTTGATGGCTGTATGGCCTTGTTTCCCAACTGTGGGCAAACATGATTGTCAGGGAAAGGCAACCTCCCAATGATCAGCTGTTTGCACCGTCTACAACATTTAATTCTCTCTTTTTTGTGCAAGAAATGATGCTCTGTCAGTCTGTCCATGTTTTGAAAGACCCGACGACAGCGGCCACATTGATATCTTCCATATGTGCCATTACTGCTAGCATCCATGAGCTTTTGACGGGTTTCAAGAACCACAACAGGCGAGAAAGTTTTAGTCAGAGAAACAATTCTCTTCTTACTTGACTCAAGAATTCTGCTGATGGATGGAGCTTTTGTTTTTATACCAGGTTTTGCAAGCAGTCTCCTCAGCTGTGCAATAGAAAGATCGTTGATTGGTGACACTTCAGTTTTTTCCCCCGGTGTTATATCAACTGGGACGACTTCTTGTTTGGGGGTAACTGTGTTAATGTTCTGATTCTGAGACTGAGGAAGAGGGAAGCGTTTCATGTATGCTGATGCCAGCAACTTCATTAAGTTGTTATTTTGGGGCAAATTAGCACCTTTTTTACTACTGAGAACTGAATTTGTTTTGTCCTGGAAATGCATGTCCTTTACAGTCTCCAGTATTTGCTCTCCTGCTGCCGTCTTCTCAAGTTGTTTCTCATGACCATCCTGAAGGAGTGTACACTGTCCTTCAGGAGTGGTGACAATGGCAATTCCATCCTCCAGACTTACATCTGCTTTATGGTCTGTTGATGTGGGTAATTCGACAGCTGGGGACCTTGAGGTAGAGGGGCAATTGAGGACCAAATCTGGCTTGGTTACAGTTGTACTGAACTGTACATGCTGAGTGGGAAACATTTCATCACCCCCTGTTCCACTAGAGAGATTATCCAGGGGTTGCAGTAGCTGTAGTTGAGGGACATGAGAATGTTTATGCTCAAGCATGAGGCTAAAGTCATGAAATTCCTCACCACAATCACAAATATAAAAAGAAGGTGAAGGGCTCTCAGGCAATAGTGTTGGTGAACTTGGGTTCCCACTGGATGAATCCTTGCTTGCATACGATGCGTCATGCAGGCTGACATTAGGCTGTGTTGGAGGGAGGGCAGGAACCTTGGAGAGTGCACTGGCATGGGTCGCCTGATGTACCAGCAAGGAGGCCAGTCCAGTGAAGGTAGCTGAACATGCCACACAACGATACACTTTGGAAGAGGAAGTATTCCCCTGGAACCCAAGCATCATGGCAGCCAAACATAGAAGGCTATCCAGGTGTTGTGGTCATGCAAGGCAGCTTCCTGTAAATCACACACAAAATAATCACCATGAGATATTTAACAGTCACAAATGACACTTTTAAAGAGACATGTTTCAATCTTTTATCTGACTAATTCTTTTTCAAATTAATTTCATTATTGATTAGTATTGATTAAAAAAAGTATGAAAAAAAAGAGCATTACTATACTATATTGTTTGCGCAATGAAACATTTACAATTTGCCTTTCACACAATCATTGTTGGGCAGAGTTTTTGTTACTATGGTCCTGCGGTAATAAAGCTTACCAAAGCCACTTTCCAAAGACCCTAAACTTAGAGCAGCTGGTATTACGGTATAAAAAGGTCAGGCTTAATTAGTCTGTGCACCGTTGGCCTGCATTCCCTCCCAGCATTCAACTCCACAGAGCACCTGAGGGATACCCTGGAACATATCAGGAGATATAGCCCCCTGCCTGCCAGTTGTCAGCAAATCCATCAGGTCTTTCTGCAGAAATGGGAGCACGCCCCACAGCTGCTTACTTGCGCCCCATTTCCACTGGCCCAGTATAGCATGTTTCAGCATCATTGTGAGCTGGTGCATTTCCACTTCATCCTCACAGCAGGGAAAAATCCTGCAGACCCCTGATACAGAGGGCCTGTCTGAGCTGCTCTGTCCATCTTTACATAGCTGTGTTGAGCTAAACCGATTGACGAGACAAAATGAGACCAAGTGTCATTTTTAAGTCTTTTCAGTTAACAACACATCAAAGTAAAATGTGAGTATATCTGGTTTGAATGAAGACATAATCCTTTATAAAACATTGCTCAATCTATAAACTCCATTATTCTTGATTTGCATTTTATTTAATCATCATAAACATCCAGCTGTTCCCAGATCCTCAGGCAGACTGTTCCAACGGCTCATAGCCTAATAACTAAACGCTGTCCGTCATTGTTTTTAGTTATGACCTTTGGAACAGCTAAATACTCCTGCCAGAGGACATGAGGAGCCGTACTGGATCATACACTGTCAGAAATTGTGATATATATACTGGTACAAGACCATGAAGTGCTTTAAAAACAAGTAAAATCATTTTAAAACCAATGTGGAAACTAACAGGTAACCAATGTAAGGATTTTCAAATGGGTGTAATGTGTTCTCTCCTTCTGGTCCTAGTCTCTCTCTGTGTCACTCAGAGAGAGAAATGGTCACACGTGTGCAGTGTTTTTAAGGTGATTTTGAGCAGTGGTTTAAGCAGATTTGGTGACATAGCCCACGTGAGCCTTGAAGTTAAGTTCTGAATCAAACGCTACACCAAGGTTTCCTGCTTGCTGGCTTGGGGTATGTGCCAGGGATGTTTTATTTTGCCACCAATTCCTCTCTCTGAGCTTTAGAACCAATTACTAAAATCTCAGTTTTATCCTTGTTGAGCTGTAAAAAGGTTTGTTCCATCCAGGCATTCATATCTAAAATACAATTGGGAGCCAATTGGTCACAACTGAGACATCACCTTCATTAGATGGTTGACATAGCTTAGTGTTATCAAGAAGATTTTTTAGAGTCATGGCTAAATATCAAGCTGAGCCTGAGCCTGTCAGTGGCAAAAACAAGCACTTTTAGTGGACGCACATTGACGGGGTGCGTTTACCCCATCTGATTACATTGCAGCGTGTTTCACAGCTGCCAGCTGAGTTCGTATTGAATGAAGTATTAATCATACAATCAGTAGAATAAAAAGAAAACACTAATTGATTCAATTAAAGTTGATTGGGTGTGGCGCAGGAAACTTGATGTGCTGCCAAAGTCAAAGGTCTAAAACACTGGGGTAAGATAGTCTGAATGTTTCAGCTGGCCTTGGGTGGTAAATTCACTCCTCCTGTGTCCAAAGTTCGTATCACTTAGACAATGTGTTTATTTTTTAAGAATACTTAATATACCATGCAAGGCAGCTGTATTCGAGAAGTGATGACACCACAGGATAAAAACAAACATCTGGCACGCCAGATTAATTATTAATCAGGATGATCTTTGACTTCCAGTTGTGGCAGGTTTTAGTTTCAGATCTCATACATATGATTTTAATATAAGGGAAACACTTACACACCAACAGTAATAGTTATGTGTTCTTTGACTACTCCACACATACCATAAATAAACACCTTTACATGCTACTATTTAAAGTTCAACTTTTCTTTGAAAATGTCAGCCATTTTGGAGCATGTTTGGACCCATTTCTTTACTATTCAGGACACATTAAAAAATCCGATCTTGTATAATGGGGTTAAAACTGCAAGATGAAAGTATCAACCTAAATATGTAAACACTGAACACCTGAGGTTCAAATGCAAAACGCACAATAACGGAACCGGTGCTAATAAATAGCCTACAAGCAAAAGGGTTATCAAGCTGCGTTACTTTGACAATGGGCTTACTGCTAACAAACATACCGAGGCTATTTTACCAATAATAAACTACACATACACACACAAACACAATATCATTTTCGCACGCTTCAATTTTAGGATAACTGGCTCCACACTTGAGCAGTATTCATCTAGGCGTGCATGCTTTGAGGCTGGCCACACCATACATAACCCTTTAGGTCTGGTTCAAGTCTCTGAGGGGGCTGCTAGGGAAAGCTAACCAGGGGGAGATGGCCGACCACGTTCCTGAAGAAGGCCGGGGAAAGGACTGACTAGCAAGCTAGCCATGACCTATGGAGCTAGTCTTCTTCTTCTGCACAGTAACCCAAACGCGTTTTAGTATCACTCACCAGGCAGAGGAGCGCTGACGTTATCCTTCAAAGTGGAGCCACAATGGCTGGGTGGGAGAAGAAATGGCTCGGCAGACATCTGTCGATGATGCAGAGGCAAAAACTCTCAAGGGAAACGAAGCTCTCCTCGGCTCTGGGGTGAACAAACGTGATGCTGTGCCAGGAGGAGGAAGAGCACCGAGCTCAGAGGGGCAGCTTCAGGCGCGCAGCGGAAAGGGAGTTCACAGTACGCATGCGCAGTTTAACCCCAGTCCTCTTGAAAAACCGTGGATGTATGGAGAGAAAAACACTCGAAAATCGCAAACGCTGGGCTGTGCGCCATGCCTATGCGCCGATTCATCATGTTCTTCTTCTTGTTTTAAGGCGGCTGGCATCCAGTTTATTGGTGCATCACTGCCACCTACTGCTGCGGAGTGTGGATCAGACAATACAGATCTAAATCCCCTCAAACACACACACACACACAGCCCTAATGATTAGGTTATTAGGTAATAATTTTGATATGAATTCCTGCAACCCTAATTCCCTCAGATTATTCCTCATCATCATCATCTCAGCATCAACCTATGCTGTGGATGCAGACGTGTTCCACTCATGCAAATTGAAAAAGTGCTCATGCAATGAGCAAGCAGCAATTCATAAATATGAAATGCCAAAAGTAGCATTAAACCTGCTGTATTTCTTTGGAGAGGGGATGTCAGTCCAGGATTAGTCCAGGATAAGCATATTCTCTGTCCAGACCTGTTGATATTACGCTAGCGTTGACTGAGCCATCATCTTGCTAGGTAACATCATAACTTGACTTTGCTTTCATATCTGAGATCAAATGAGGTAGAGGTATCTGGAAGACAGTGAGAGTGAAACAGGGAGAAGCAGCACTGAGTCATATGTAGTTTATAACTTAATAGCTGAGGACAGTGATAATAGCATCCAGGACACAACGATACAGTGTCTAGAACAATTCTGGGACAGTAGAAAAATCATCAAAGCATATTTTGAAATAGGAGCTATTTAGATAACCAGACCACACATAGGTAATGGTTACTTTCTTGCCAGAAAAAAAAAGTTAAAACTTAATGAAGTGACATGTTAACAGCAAAAATAGCCTGCATAATACACTGTATTATTGTATCCAGCTCTTATAATACCACTGTATTATTGTATCCAGCTCTTATAATACCACTGTATTATTGTATCCAGCTCTTATAATACCACTGTATTATTGTATCCAGCTCTTATAATACCACTGTATTGTAAAACTTTTGACAGGACATCGGACTGAGTGTGCCATGCTCAGAGCACTGCTGCAGTACAGTAGTTGAGTCCCAAACAGTAGGATGAATACTGGGATGAATGTGTTTCACACCAATCTCTTGGAGTTGTTGTGACTACTCTATGTGTGATTATACCCAAACATACATGGCAAGTATCTTGTTGATCTTGATGTTCTTTGTTTCTCTTTCACACAGGGACATACTGTTCAGATACACAAACATGATTTCTATGACTATAGCTAAGCATTTTAACCTTTCACTAGCTCACACAAAATATATATTCATACAGTGATTTCCCTCAGAAGGTGCAGGACACTTAAATAAACAGTCAGTCATGTATACAGGAGTGAAGTGTTTTATTTGTTGGATGTGTGCAAACAATACACAAGACCCTAACCCAACTAGCTGGTGGAGGGCTGAGAGGAAGAGAAGAAACAGCAAAGAAGCCACTTAAATAGGCAGAGGCCCAAACTACTCAGGTTTAGGCAGTTTCCTGATGTCCTCTACAACTCTGCCTACTGGTTCTTGATTCAGGAAGCTAAACCAGCATCGCAAGCAGAGGGCAGAGAGAGAGGGATGTCACACAATACTAAAATCTTACCGAGTGCCCACTCAGAAATGACTCTTTTGCATAATCACAATTCAAATAATTATATCAAACGGCTTTTGATGTGTAGTGATTAATGCTATGTGCCATGTGTTTTATCATGTTGTTTTCTATGCTATATGTTTTTAGTATTTAGTCTATGATACATGCATTTAGTGTGTTTTTCTATGGTCATTTTAACATGTTATTAAAATCCCTAAGAATGCCTTAATAAACCCTTGATTACTTCTTAATATACCCCTGAAAATATATATTAAAACATTATTAAACCATGCAAATAATATATTTATCCATGTATATCCATCAACCCTTTGAAGGTCTAGGGCCCTGGGGGACTAGCTCACTTATAAACTTAAACTAATATGAAGCTATAGTTCCTTATTGAAAATATGGTTTGCTATCAATTAAGATAAAAATAGAGCAGCTGCCCTAAGTGCAGGAGTTCAAGTATCTTGATGTCTTACTAATGACTGAGAGTAAGTTTTGCCATTCAGAAACAGGTTATGCATACATTGTATCATACATTGTAAATGGCTAAGATAAGATTTATTTTATTTTGATTGGCCAACAGTGTGCATGAAAGGGTGAGGACTGCAGTGCTGTTAATCTACACGTAAAGGAAGCAAATAAAGATGGCCCCCAGGCACCTTCTTGGAGATACTGTGGTATCAAGCAACTTGGAGGTGACCCTGGAAAAGATTCAGCACACAATGAGCCTCTATGATCTTGGGAAAGGCCTAGAAAAGCTGGAAAGGACTAGAAAGACATGTTTATATGCATTTCTTTTGAGCAATAGCATATTTAAAACTAGATCAAGGACATCAATAATTGATTATGCATTTATTGAGCTTACTGTACACATCACTTAAATGATTAGATTTTCATCCAAATTTTCACTTTGTCAAGTTGGCTTTGTATGTTTACTTCTTCTAACAGCTCTTAAATGCTGCAGAAGAGGAGCTACTTCCTACTAACAGCCACAGGGCATGACAAACTAAATAGCCTGAAGATGATTTAAGTTTTCTAATTCCCTTATTGATTAGTTGCTCAGTCTGTATAAATGTGAACATAAAATGTATAGAACATTGCATTAACTCAACTGTGTGTAGTTACACAATGCCTGCTGGTCAGACATAGGCTGATAAATTGATCGATCCTTGAGCTCAAATGAAACATGAAACACTTAAAACAGTTTAATAACAAAGGCTGAGATTATAACTTCACTCCCCAGGTTGGAAAAAGAGATGCAGTACATGGCTGGGGGACTGACTGAATGACCAGCATCCATGTTTAAAAACCCTCTTCTGGTTGATTAGAGTGCTATGGAGTAGCTTGGATGTTCCGAATGGTTCATGGTTGCTATTGTCATGCTTAACATGACCTCCAGCTTAAGAGATGGTGCAGGCAGTACATAAGCTTCTGCACATATTAAAGGATCTGAGCCTCTAAAGAAATAAAACAAATTCTACCGAGTACTGTGGTGGGTCTCAGTGTTGGATACCCAGCTGAGCATCTGAACTAAGCTTAGTCCTTTTGTTTCATTCTTAATTAAATGAGATAAATTGCAAACCAACATACAGATACAAACTGAGAAATCAAATTGAGAGCAATAATATGTCGATTAAATGCTCATTGCACATGTCAAATCAATGGTAAGACCTGTAAAAGCTCAAATAATAATGCATACTGCTCATCGGTCATGAATAGCCACTATTCAGTTGCTCCCGTCTGATAAGAACTGCTCATCTCATCACTGTCTTGTCCAAATCACCTGATTACTGACTCCAAAACTTTAAGCATATCAAATAGTAGAAACTTTGTGGTTGCCCAAACAGAACAGGAACTACAGCAATTCATATTTACAATGTTGCAGTCTCAAGGCTTGTGTTTGACCGTGACATTCAGTACTGCAAACTCTGCATCAGAATAAGGGCTTTCTTAGGGGGGGCAGTAACAATAGTCCTCTGACCTGACTCACAATGTCCATTTTAACTGTGATGCCAAGAGGCTTTTCCATATGATGATTATGAACTGTATCAACATTTTCAGTGTATGGATATTGTGTTGTTTACTTTCCCATATGACTTCAGCATTTCATGCAGGTCTTCTGTGGGTCCTCTGATCTCAAGGTCACTCTTGACTGTGTGAGCAATTCATGAAGTTGGGATATTGGTCATTAATTACTCTCTCCTGCTTAAAAGAAAAAAAAACCCATCTTGGCGAGGACTTATAAGACTGTGACACAGTGAAAGATGATGAGTATAAACTTTAGCTCCATTGAACAGACTACATCTATTTAAATGGGCTCAAAGAAGCAATGATGATAAGAAGAGGCAGAAGAAATGGCTTTCCCTGAAGCTTGTTGTCAATCTGGGCAAATCTTTGACCCGTGTGTACATCCCTGGACAGTAAAACCTAAAATCAACCAAATCCTCATTTTGCAAAGTTGTTTGTTTTAAATCATTATTTGTAAGCCGGGTGGAGTTTTTCTACTCACTCACATTTTTCTGAAATATTAACATATAATCTCCTATATTATAGGAGTTATGTTCCATCAGTGCGACCAATCACATAAATGAGAAATAATTATTCACTGATCCTACGCGTCTAAGGCTTCATACCAAATTCTTTCAAAATTAAACTGAGGTTAGACATTATATGCAATAAACATTTCAGTGTTCTAAAATGTTGAGACATGGAGAAGCAGAAATCTGCAGGTCTGCTTCAACTCTGTTCTTTTAAATCATGTCTGAACTTTTCTTTTTGCTGCTGCCTTTTTTAAAATCAAATTTCAGGCTTTTGATTAACATTTACTCTCCTGTTTCATCTATCTTATTCTTTTTAAACTTATATTTATTTGAAATTTAACACTTTTTAAATTGTATTTAAGTATTTTTTAGTGCTTTTTTGCGTTGTTTTGATGCCTTTTATGTTTTATGCAAATCACTTTGAATTGTAATATTTAAATATGCTGAACAAATAAACTTGCCTTGCTTAACAAACTAACAGCTGTCATGAGTGCATAGTCAGTGCTAAAAAAAATAACTTCCATTCATTCCATGCAGAAGTTTTATCCTGAGCTGAGGGTGAATTCATACTGGGTTAGTATTTGAATATTAGGGTAAAGAATGTTCAAAGAGCTGACTGATAACGCATAAAGGTAGTAACTTTAACATTACAAACTAATGTCCAACCTCTATTAATGAATGTGATTCAACATGGACTAAATCAGGGAGGAAATGAGAGTCTGTTTGTTGAAGAAAACCTCTCAGTCAGCAAGTTGGGTTCTGAGAGTCACTTACCATGATAACTGACCTCTCTGGAACTGAAAACCCAGAGTTTCCCTCGTCTCAGGGTTAACAATCAAAACGAGTTTTCACTAATCCCTCTGAAGACTCACTGGACTTTGATCTTGTGATTCCCCCAATTTAATCACATTGAATCAACCAAACAGATAGCTCAAGCAAAGCAGAGTAACTACTCAGACATAACTGAAAATGTCAGATGTGACTGGGCCCACATCACTGGAACTAGTTCAAAATACTGTTTGGGCCCAAGTTAACAATAGATACAAGTGTATGACGACAAAAGCAACCAGTTTAACATCATTATGGTTATGCAGCACATATATGAAGCTGCAAACCTGCTAAGGCTGTGGGGAGAGGAACCACAGCCAGTATAAAAGGATAAAGAATAATAATAATAATTAAGGATAAAAGTTGAGCCAATTAAAAGATTTGAATTCAATACTGACATTACATTACATTACAACTTTTTGTACAAGAACTGGGCTCATAGAAACGCCCCTTTACAGAAACCAGGATTACTGTATGTTACCATGACATCTAATGTCCTGAAACTAACCTGCTATGGATGTTCTTAAACTGTCATGTCTTCAGAGACAATGTTACATCTCATTTAACTGTGGCCACAAGTCCAAGTATGAGTTATATGAATAATTAAATTTCATTTTAGATTAATTAATTTTAGACCATGACTATTGGCATTCTCACCAGTAAATCTCAATTAAACCCTGTGGCAATTATTGCTTTATCTACTTAGTGGCTTAATCTGATGTCTTAATTCACATTTTCTATAGTTTTAAAGAAACTACAAACTACCATATCTTGCTCAACAACTATATGCTCAAAAATTGGTCATTACGCACTTCTGACATATACACAACTGGTCTCAAACCCAAGATAGATTTTAATCCTTATAGCTGATGTACATTACACAATCTTTTTTTGGTAGCGTTTTAATTCTTCATTCTACATGGTTTATATGTAGCATCTTGTGGGTGTCAGTATTAAAAATGCCTTTCTTATTTCCCTTTCTTCAGGTCTGTGTGCATGATTCATTTATCTTGACTCTTCATTCAATCTAATGATGTTAGCTAAGAACTTTTAAGTATTGGGTCAAATGAAGTGATGCCCCCACAATCTGAAGAAATACGAACAACACAAACGAATACATTTTCTTGTTGACTTTATTCCTTAATCGAATGCATCAACACAAATTTCTTAAGAAAACTTAACATCTTCATATTGTGAAAAGAACATTTTTCACATGTCCAGACAAGATACTTATCAATATCAAAAAATACAACCCATAATAAACACAAAAATGATTAACCGAAAATTACAAAATTATCTACAGTAAAATATAAAAAAAAAAGATTTTATGATTACCAGTTTGAAGTCTATTTTACATATCGTCAACAAAGCTGACTAAAAACTATTCCAAAATATGTCAAACATCAAAAATGATCATGTTTGATCAAATATTCGAACCTTTATTCAAGGTGTTTTATAAAGACCGTATCCCATCATGCTTTGTCTGTATTCATCACATAGAATATTAAACAGCTTTAAACAATTTTGTATGAGGTCATAAATTTAAACACCATCAAGAAACTATCTGGCTAATTATTTGTATACAAATTCCATTACTAGAGCTAACAATATATACAATCTCAATAGAAAGTCGGGAGAATATGCTTTATCATGACATGAGCAAAGAGCTTTGTAATTCTGTAACAAGGGCCAAAAATACAAATTGGATCTAAATTGTGATTACAAGTGGAGGTACGCAGTCAGATGTAAGGCATGAAAGGGATTTCAAGTTACTTTAGTAACAAAAAAGGGAACATAAGGTAGATGGTAGGTAACAACCATTAGTGAGAGGACCCAGCATGAGTCAACTGATGCTCCTCCAGTAGGTGAGGAAAAGCAAAGGCTTTGTCACATTCTGTGCATTCATATACAACTTGGCCAACATGACTTTCTTGATGCTGCTTCAGAAGAGACCACTTGCTGAATGACTTGTAGCACATGTCACAGCGGTACTCTCCAACTTCTTGCTCAGCATGCATTCTCATATGCAAAGAAAGCTCTTGAGCAGTGTTGAACGCAGAGAGGCACTGAGTGCACTTGAACTTGTTTTCGGCCAACTTGGCTGTGTTTTGAGCAGCCAGTTTTTGCCGGTGTCTTCGCTCATGCTCTCTAAGATATCGCCTCACCGCAAATGTTTTTCCACAAAGCTCACATTTGAATGGCTTTCCATGTGGGTGGTGTTTATTTTGATGCTCCAACAGGCCACTTTTTGAGGAGAATTGCATTGAGCAAACAGGGCAATTGTACAAGTCCTCTCCAATGACATCAATTTCTTCCTCCTCTCCTGCAGCTTGGTAACAAGTTGGAGAGGGTGTCTTGATTGATGGCTTTGAATATCCACTCTCCATTATGGCATGCTGTTGACGGGAGCAGTGGTGCTGGAGGAAAGCTTCACTTCCCAAAAAGCTCTGGCCACACTTGGCGCATTCTAATTCAGTACCTGATGTCAGATGGCAGCGCTCATGTTCTTCAAGCTTGCTTGCAGAGGAAAATATCATTTTACAAATTTTGCATTTTAATGCATTGTCAGGATGTATGGGGAAATGATGCATCAGTTCAGCTGCACTGACGAAACACTGGTGGCAAACAGGACATATGAAACCATGTGAAGGTCCTTCATCTTTAACTTCTGTGTTAACTTTAACTTCTGCAGCAGCAGCACTAATATGGCCTTTAAGATGGCTGAGGAAGTGGTGAGGAGAGGAAAAACTACTGTTGCATTGATTACATGGATATTCGCTGGTAGATGATGATAGCTGATGGGTTGTCCTGTGTTTTTTCAGGTGAGATGAATGCAGAAAATGTTTATGGCAGTCTGAACAGGCGTATGGTCGCTCTTTGGCCTCCATGCACCCATGCTCTGAGAGCTCTTCTGGGTCTTTGAAACGCTCACTACAAACACCACAGCGATATTTAAGTTCTTTGGTGAATAGTGATGAACTTTCAAAGAGTGAAGCAGACTGTTCTTCTGTTGAAATTAAAGTTGGGAAACGGTCACGTGACACAGAGTGGCTTTTCCGATGCTCAGCTCTACTACTCTTGGTGGGAAACACATGATTGCATATGTCACATGGAAAGTTCTCTTCACGGTGGGTAGACATGTGTTCTGCTAACTGTGAGAGTCCTGTGAAGCTGAGGTCACACTTGGAACAACGATAAGGACGGCTCTTGCCATGAGTGTGTTTATGCTTGCGCAATGCAAAGAGAGAGACAAAACCCCTTCCACAAGTCTGACACTGAAATTCGGACTTATGCATTCGCTGATGCTGCTGCAACTGGGAGGCCTGGAAAAAACATTTACCACATTCTGCACATTCATGTGGTTTTTCACCCAAGTGACATCGCTGATGGTCCTCGAGGCTTTCTGATGTTGGGAATGTCTTGCCACACACATGGCATGGGAAGTATGGTGCAGAGTCTGAATCACTATCATCACTTCTATTATTTTCATCCTCATTACTTTCTCCAGCTGTACTGACTTGACTGCTGGACTGTTCAGCGCTGCCCTTTTCCTGTACAGTACGCTCAAGATCCTTCTGCTCTTTTTGATGCCATTTTCTGTAGTGTCTTGCCAGTGATTTTTTGACTGAGTAGGTCTTGTTACAGAAGCGACAAGTAAATACATCATTTGGATGTTCTTCACTGTAATGATTGCATAAAGACTGTCTTGTCCAGAACCTATGATTACACATTTTGCAAGAATAGGGTCTATTTGGGTCATGACAGGTTCTGTGGATTTCAAGATCAGTTTCGGTGTAAACCATCTTAGAGCAGTCAGGGCAAGAGTATTTCTTATTAATACCATGCAACTTCATGTGCTTCTCAAGATTTCCTTGACTGGAGCACACTCGCCCACACTTAATACATGTATTGCGCTTTTTCTCTTGCTCCCTTCTTCCATGGTCTTCAAGGTGACTAATAAGCATCAAGCCATCTGTGAAGCTCATGTCACATTCTGAGCATTGGTACTTCTCCCTACTTGAGTTGCTTTGCACCTGATTTCCATCTGAACTTTGTGAGGATTCATCCATCGAATCATCTTTGCAAGAGAAGTTGGTCTGTAGAACCCCAGTGCCTGTTGTTTTTGAACCTTCGTTGAACACTAGAACAGAGTCAGTCAGCGCAAAATCAATCTTTGCTTTCAAAGGGACTTCCAACTGCTGGGGGTTACTCCCTGCTGAGAAATGTCCAAATCTACATTTCCTGTTGTGATTACGGAGAAGACTTTTATTCCAAAAGCCTTTCTTGCATGTTTTACATTTGAACGGGTGATCCATTGCATGTATACGCACATGACCAATTAGTCCAGCTTTACTTGCAAAGGACACATTGCACTCTGGACAGACAAATGGTTTGGAAACCTCACTATCAAGGGCTGTATCTAGTTTGCAGATTACATTGGCGCCATCACTAAACTGTTCATCACATCTCTCATCCAAAGGTTCTTCTTTAATGCTTGGTATATTTGAAAGATGGTGTTGTAGAGGAGCTGTAGACAGTGGTGGAATCATTGTTTCAAGTTTGTGCGCATTTAAAAAATGCTCTTGGAGCTGTGAAAATAGCAAAAAACGGGAACTACAGTATGCACAAGAAAAGCCCTTTGGTGGGCTTTGAGATGTTGTCTGTTGGCAAACTGTTGATTTGGCCGAGTTAGGTTTTAAAGTGCAACTTTTTTTGTGATTTTCAAGCTCGACTTTAGAGAAAAATCCACCACATCTGTCACAAAGCACTGTTTTTTGCTCTTGTTTCTTGGTGCACTTCACAAAATGACGATGCACATAATCCTTCCTTATAAATCTCTCGCCACAATAATCACAGGAATATGGCTTCTCTCCTGTGTGCAGGCGGATGTGCACAACTAATTGCGAATGGCTTCCAAAAGCACGGGGGCAGTAACTACAAACATATCTGTACTTTTTGTTAAAGCGAGGCTGGGCCCTCTGTAGAACTCGATCTCTCACCCCATGAGGCAGTGTTGTCACATTTTCTGATGGTGGATTTGTTTCTGGTGGTAGAGAAGAATTAGTTTCTGTGGAGACCTTTCTGCACCTGTTAATCTTCCTATGCTTTTTCAGAGATTTTTCATGAGAAAATGATGAGCCACAACGTGAGCACTTGAATAATTTTGCAATATGGAACATCGTGACATGTCGAGACAGTTTAGACTGAGTTGAAAAGTTCCTTGTACAGACATTACACTCAAAAGTCTCCTTCTGGTCGACAGGCTCACTGCCAAACTTATTTTGCCAACCTTTGCCAACATCATCCAAACTGATTTTAGGTATACAAACTTCCAATCGTGATCTTTTCCCTTTACACCGGGTCTGATGTACTTTAAGATAATCGTACCTTGTAAAGCAGCTGTCACAAGATTTACAACGATATGGCTTTGCCTCGTTATGTGTCAAAATGTGACGTCTCAGTGATCGTGTTTTCATGAAAGTCTTAGTGCAGAATTTGCATTTGTACTCAACTTCACCCTTTGCTTGGGGCTTCTGTGCTGCCTCTCTGAGATTAGGCATGCTTGACAATTCTGTTGCAGCATCATTTTTGACTTTTGACTGTCCCTCTTTGTAAACACCATTACAGAAAGCTTCATGCTGCAAACACATTGTCTGACTGCTATATCTGTGGCCACAATGCATACATGCATAAGGTTGAACACCAGTATGTGAAACAGAATGTCTCAAAAGTACTGATCTGAACCTGAACCTCTGTGGACAGTGAGGGCATTTAAAGTGAAACATCTTGGCTGCATTAGACTGTGAAGGCATTTTACGGATATTCTGAGTTTTCTGTGAAGTACTTTTACTGAAATCACTTTTAGAGGATGATGACACAGTGTTGGGCTCTAATGTCCCTACGCAGTTCTGCTGATGTTGATTTAATTTCCTAAATCCATAGTACTGCCCACATCTTGAGCAAAGGAGCAGAGTGTTTGACTTGTGACCACGGTGATGACTTTTCAGGCGATCTTTCTTTGAAAAGGCCCGTGAACAATAAGTACAATTATATGGTCTCTTTGTCTTAGTGCCTGATTCCACTGTGACAAGATGTCTGACTTGCCTCGGCAAACACTTCTCATGGTGAAGTCTGAGGTACAAATCACGGTAAAACTGTTTTCCACAGTAAGTGCAGGAAAAAGGTTTGTCTCCAGTATGTTTGATCATGTGGCGCAGCAAATAGCGGCGGGTAGTGAAATTATGTTTGCAAAATGGACACTGGCATGAGGAGGATATGTGTGTAAGACAATGTCTTCTTAGCAACTGGGCATCATTAAATACTTCTTTGCATAAGGAACACTGCAGCTGTTTTGGTTCAGTCTGCTCTTTCACAGACTCCAATGACTTCTGTTGTTTTAATGGTGGTCCCTCTTCAGAATGAAGGGTCTTGTTCGCTCTCTTTTTGTGGCCGTCTAGATGTCTAAGGAGATATGCAGGATACTGAAACTGCAAAGGACAGTCTGGGCATTGAAGCTTTCCTCTTGTTTGATGCGTGTTTCTGTGCTGGATGAGTTCTCCAATATTTGGGAGAACCTTTCTGCAAACTGTGCACTGTATCCTCCTCTGGTGAATAATTTTATGGCCAACCAGGTGGGCACGTTTCTTAAATCCTTTTCCACAGTCCAGGCAGCGGTATGGTCTTTCACCTCTGTGATTGCGTTCATGTTTCTTCAGTGACTGTGAAGTGCCGAAACATTTTCCACAAAAATGACAGCTCAGGGATAAATTGCTCTTTGCTTCAGTGGATTTCACGTTATCCTTACTCTCTTCTGTCACTGCACTAGTGGTTGTTAGTTTAGACATGGTAGAGAAAACTGAATTCCTGTACTTGAACATTTTGCCAGTGAGTTTAAACAACTCATGTTTCTTCATATGTCTATACTTTCCAGAAGCATGACAAAAAACCGCTGGACAGAGATTGCATTTGTAAAGTTGTCTAGTCTTCGGTGTTGTTAAAGATGGGGATTCTTGTATTTTCTGTTCCTTTTCCTTTGACTGTTTTTTCAGCTCCACCTCCTTTGCCTGATTTTCCTGATCAATTTCCGGTGTTTTTTTCTGTCTAGCATTTTTCCTTGATTTTGCCTTTTCTTTTGCAAGCCGATTAAGGCAGTCTTTGAGGCAAGAGGTCTTAATATGTCTAAATCTGTTTGATGGTAATGTGAAGGTGGCGTAGCACAACGGACACTGATATTTATTGTCAACTTTATTCTTGCCTCCATATATTGCATCTCTGACACAGTCACGCAAATGTCGAGCCCTGTTGTAGGAGTACTTGAAAAGCCGTGGACAAAGAGGACATTTATATTTACTTGTCTCTTTCTCTACTTTTTCAGTTTTCTCACCATTGATTTTTGTTGCACACTGACTTGTTGAAAATGTTGAACTCATTCCCTTGTGTATGTTGTAGATGTGCTTTTTGGCCTTCTTTGCAGTTAGGAAGCTTTTACCACAAAAACTACAAAGATTAGTTTTGGAGACATCAACAAGCTTAACGTAACATTCAGGCAGATTGGCATGCTGTCTCTTCTGCAACAAGTCCTTTTTTGGTGACGGTTTATTTTCACTGATAACATCATCAGAATTTGTTTCTGGACTTTTGAGTTTTGAGTGCTTGCATCTACCAGGAATGCGTTTGTGTCTATGCAGGGAACAATTCTGTGAAAAATATAATCCACATGCATTACACTTATAGGGTGTTTTGCCAGTGTGACTCCGCATATGCCTGACATGCTGAACCAGTTTTGGAAATGTGAGTCCACACTTCATGCACCTGTGACGGCCGTGGTGTTTTCTTTTCTTCTGTAAGCTAGGTTCCCAAGAAAGCTGAGGCCTTTCTTTGATTACACCACACACATGCCCCTCTGCTTGTTCAATACCCATCAGGTAGAGATTACAAGTCTGGCAAAAATGGAAATTGTGCACTGAATGGCAACAATGGTGGTGTTCAATTAGATTTTCTACACTGAGTGTTGTGTGTTGGCAACTTGCGCAGTGATATGAGTTACTCATTGTATTTGCTGGCTCTGTGGTCTCCATTATTACAACAGGCTGCAGACGTTTTCTCATTTGTATAGAGGATTTTAGTGGACGTGCTTGACTTTTTGAATGGTTCATACTGTCACTGTCAGGTCTGGCCAAAGATGTTTCTTCACATTGACTTGTGTCAAGATTTGCTTCATCGCTGTTACATGAGGAGTCTTCTCTTGACAGAGGTTCACCATACAGCACACCCAGCTCTGACTGTTCTTTAGATGAGTTCAACTCTTCAAATGACTCTCTTGCATTGTCAACAACATATCCACCAAGGGCCACCGGACTTTCATGTGGTGACTGTTCCTGATACAGAGACGAGGTTGTATCTGTATTTTCCTTTTCGAGACAGGAGTCCATGTAGGTGTTTGGCTGTGAGCAGGATTCTAAAGCATTAGACAAACTACATTCTGGGCCTGTAGAAGAGCTTGGTGGGCTTGTCCATTCCTTTTCTTGACAGGGATTTGTGCCTGTGCTCAAGTGGTCTAGCTGTAAGCAAGAATCTAAATGACTTACAACACTTTCTTTCTTATTGTCACTGGTAACAATAGAAAGACTCTCACTGGTCACAGCAGGATAACTGCAATCTGGGTCTGTAGAAGAGCTCTTCGTCTTCACTGTTGGACCACCACATTCATTTTCTTGACAGGAATTTGTGTCTTTGCAGGATTCTAAATTGTTAGCAACCTGCTGGTTCTTGTCATTAGTATGAATAGAAAGACTGTCAAAAGTGACACCAGAATCATTACAATCTGTATTTAACCTCTCTGCTGCACTTGTCAACTCTTTTTCTAGATGGGGATTTACATCTGTACCTGGGCTGTTTGGCTGTAAACAGGATTCTGAATGACTAGCAACACTTTTCTCGTTATTGTCATTAACATTACTGAAATTACCATTAATTACAGTGGTGCTACTATAAGTATTGTTTTGAGCAACAATCTCCAAAGACTGAGACTCCGATAACTGCAAACAGGATCCAACATCTTGACTGTAGCACTCCAAAGTATTTGTGCATTCCCTCAGCTCACAAATAGCATCTTTAGAATCTGGTCCCTTGATATCCAGTGGATCTGAAGTTGAATGGGTATTTGATTGAATTTCTTTCTCTTGACAGTCTTTTTCCATATTTTCATCTTGACCACCTGTATTAGGATTTGGGGTTTTCTGCTCATCTACAGTCTCATTTCCCACTTTAAGGACCTCACTTTCGTCCTGATAATCCCCTCTCAGATCTGTGGAGTTCGGATGATCAAAAACCTCATATTTTTGTTTGAATGGTTCCTTCATTTCCTTAAGTAGGACTTTTCCATCCAAGCGATCTTGCTCATTGTCAAATGTCATAGGAGCAGTCACAGTAGTCTGCCCCTTATTATCATCTGGGTGCTCCTCTAGGCCACCACCAATCAAGTTTTCATGGCCACTTATTGGTATGTCTGAATATTGTCCATGAGTGAAATCACTCTTCATATCCTCACTTTGTACCTGATCCTGATAACTGTCATTACTAGCATTACTAGTCTCAATCTCTGTAGTTGGCACCATGTTAAAAGTGGTGGAAGAGTGATCACGTCCTATGCAAGATTTGACAGTTTTCATCTCAACCTTTGCACATTCAACTACATTATCTCTTGCCTTCACATTTGATGAACTTGGTGAAATCACATTAGTCTCAGTCGGAAATGTCATATTTCCAGTATGAGTGAAAAGCCATTTTGATGAGCTGTGTTTTGTTGTAACATCTGTTTTAGGCTTTGGAACTGGATTACTTGTCATGTATTTACAAGAGGGCCTTGTTTCAAGGACATCTGCATCTGAGCAGCTACTGACATCTGAGTAGCCCTCAAGAAATGATGTAGTTAATGTTCTACAATCCTGTTTAAGTCCTTGTAAATCCGTTGCAAGAGATGAAGGAAAAGGTCCTGATGACGTTAATCCATCTCTGGCAAAATCTGAGATATCACTATTTCCACACCTTGGTAGGTAGTCCTTTACGGTTTGTTCTCCATCAGATTGCCATGGTGTTTCCCTGTAGTATTTTTGATAAACACAGTCTGTGCTGGAATTTCCAGTACTAGGATTTGAGTAATAGTTTGTGTCAAAGTTTGAGTTTGTTGCAGAGACGTCAGGTGAAGCTGCTGTGTTGGAAAAGTCATGATGTCCAATGAAGTTCTCTATATGGTGGGAAAGACTTTCCTCTGACTCTGATGTCCTGGTCAAAGTCCTTGGATCCGATGATAAAGGTGGAAGGTGAGGGAAGTATGAATCCCACCCATGAGCCATTCTCTGCAAGGCTAGAGCTTACCTTATCCAATCCTGAAAAGACAGAGATGGATAGAATTAGACGAGAAATTATGAATATCATACAAATTGAAAAAAATAAAATAAAATAAATATCTGACCTCTTCTTGAACATTCAAGGACAAGGTCGATCCAGGATGATGTGTGTTACATCTGAATGGAAACCTGGAAAACATACATGGAATATTTTTATTATTGTGGACATTTCACAAGCCTCAAAAAAACACACACAATAAAAAAACCTGACAAATGCAATTTGAAACTAGGCAGGTTTACAATTGTTCAACATGTGCAATGTGCTATAATCTATTGTGTTCAATCCTTCATCTCTTGTCACTAGTGGATTCACAGGGGAATTTACACAGAAGCTCCTGGCAGGATCTCCAATGTCAAAATCGGTTGTTATGTAATGTTAATAGAATTCTGTGCTAATCATGGACTGTGGAAAACACTAAGTTTGAGTAAGACATAGTTTATTGGATTACTTGTGTAGAGGCAGATATGTGGGTGTAATGGTAAAATGTGAGAACAACAAGAGAGACGAAAGGTCAATAGTTGTACCAGCTGGGGATGTCGCAATAAGCCTTTTTAAGGAGTTGCTTTTTACCATATCGATATCCAAAAAAGGAGATCAGGGAGCCAGCAATTACGAGAAGTGTCGTTTAGACTTTCAGGAAATGGCTGAACACTCGGGTCAGGTTGACCTGACACACACACACACACACACACAATAACAAATGACGCCCACACGCCAAACAGTAGTATAAAGAGTATGAAGGGGTGTAGGTCGCGGCTGTTTTGTTGCTGTTCTTCGAAGGAGGAGACCTTTAGGGATTGTGTCCTGTATCAGCAAATAAATGTAAGGAGAGGGACTACAGCTTCTGTGGTCACAGAAGCCAAAACCTGTATGTACAAGGAGTTTGGCGAGGCCATTGAAAATAACTTTTGTTGGCCCCATAGCGGCAAACTGTCAGACAAATCAGGAAGGGGGCAGTGGTTAGAAATGGCTAAAATGTCATTTGGTACACAGACTAACAGTGGGAAGCAGCATGGAATGAGATGCTTGACGTAAACTGGGATATACAGTAGTTGGGTGGTGCAAGAAGAGCTTTGAGGAACAACTACTCCAGACACACCCTTGGTGAAGGAGTCAGGGTCAAAGGGCTCAGGGGAAGCCTTACTCATATCATGGGAAGGTTGGACTCCACCAAGGCCATCTCATCCCAACTGGATAGAGTCAATGGGGAGGAGCCAGAACATGACAGAATACTTATTGAACCTCTATGGGTTGCGAAGGCCTTGGGATCCCGGGGAGGAGCTAGAGGTATGCTAGGGATAGGGGGATCTGTGTGACTGTGACCCAGATAAGTCTCAGATCTCTACGAAGGGTACAGGTTTGGATGACTGTGGCAGGCTGAGTCCATCCCTGTGGAGAAGGTGAATTGAACTCCACACTCAGAGTTCTTCTTACACTAGTATTAAAAAACACTGTGGAAACCTTTGAAACTATCCACCTGACTGGCTGAAGTGCCATATCAGTTTTGGCTCGACAAGGGTACCGATACCAATGACTTGGAAAAAAATGTACCTGTTCATTAGGTTTTTAAAGGATATGCAAACAACTATCTACTGTAGGATTACACAATACAGTAAGGTATTCTTTGTTCTCTTGGCTTTTCTCCTCTTGAGTGTAGATGCCTTGCTTTCTTTTAACACTTTTGGAGTTGTTCAAATTAATTTTATACATTCGGTAACAGGAATCCTTGACAATTCCCGTTCAGCAAAACATTACTGAAGGACAAAACAAAAAAACCTACCTGGTGTTGAAATGTCCGTTGGCATTTAAATCTTGACAGACATCAATCCTGGCTGCCTGGAAAGGGAGAGAAATTGAATTATTATGAACCGTTATGTATTTTTGCAACATAAAAAGAGGCATCAGTGGCTGATCGGACAAAAGATGGGAAACCAGGTTTGTACCCAAACTCAGGTCACCTTGCTGCTCAAAAAGCTACTCAACTCAGCCCAGGTTGACAACTGCAAGGTGATTTCACCCCCATCCTTCCAGTCAAAAATACTGAAGAGCACAGTTTCTAACCATATATTTCAATTCCTTTCTGAGAACAACCTGTACAATCTGAATCAGTTTTGCTTAACACAGGGTCACACTTCTGAGACTGCACTTCTGTTGGTAATGGAATCACTGCATTCAGCTTGAGCTTCTGGTCAGTCCTCATTTTTACTGCCATTAGATCTGTCAGCTGCATTTGTCATGGTAACCACCAAACTCTCCTCTCCAAACTCATGGTATCTCAGGATCTGCCTTCCACTGGTTCATGTTCTAACTCTCAGGAAGATCTTTTAGAGTATCTTTGGAGGGGGTTGTACAGCTTACCACATGGGTTCCTCAAGGATCAGTGCTCTGTCCCTATCACTTCTCATTATACACCATCTCTCTTAGGTCTCCCTTCCATCATTTCCACCAAAAGTCAAAATAGCCTCAGCTTGGATCTTGTCATGGATGCAAGAACACCATCTTCAACTTCTCTAAGACTGAGTTCCTTGTTATCCCAGTCAGTTGCTCTATATAAGATCAGTATGCAGATACAACAGATCAGTTTCCAGCTTGAATCAACACAACAATATCTGCCTGAAATTACTGATAATACCTCACCTTTAGGGCCTGTGTGGCCTCAACTAATTAGTCATGTTGATTTGCCCTGTCCAAAATCTGACCCTACCTGTGTGACAATGCAGCACAACTCCTGGTGCAGGTTCTCGTAATATATATTACTTCCTTGCATCCGGGGTTTTCCACAGCACTTTACAGCTTAGGCGGCCAGTTAAGCAACACGCAAGGCACGCAATCACATTGTGTATATATATGAGGGATATTTCCACCATGTCCGCATCTACATTCACACCTCTGAAGGTAATCCAGAACGCAGCAGGAAGACTGGTCCTCAACCATCCCAAAACAGAACAAAAAGCTAATCATACAGGTGAACCAGTGTGAAGGTTAGTCCCTCAGATTTTGTGGGCCTTTTATGTCATCTTTGCTGGCTAAAATGCCTTATTTTGTGGCAGCTTTTCAAAAACATTGCGATGACAGTTGTGGTGTTTTTAGGGATTTGTGGCAATGAAATTGTGGGAGCAAGTAGAAGTTGCAAAAGATAGTTTTCCGTCTTTATAATTATAATTGATTTATTAAAAATTAAGAAATTAAGGGGAACTTAATCTGTTAAATAGAGCAATAGCAAAGAATGCAAGCTAACTGCAATTCATCCCCCATGCCATGTAAGTAAATGGAAAACGGCTTGACCCTAACCTAGAGACAATGGAGTAGCTGCTACAAGTAATATTATGCGACCAGACACAACTTTTAACCACAAGCAGGGAAGATAAGAAAAAATGTGTAGTTTTAAATTTACAATGGGAAGTTTATTTTGAATTTCCTTTGACGGCTTATTTGGTCGGACAGTAATGGGACACTACACTGTTGGAATCTGTGAAATCTCAGCATTTATTTGACATGTCATTTGTGTGGATATCGTGATATTAAAGATACAAGAACCGCTGTGACTGTGGGCACACAGTGTGCTTGGACGGAGGAAGCTTGTTGCTACTTGTGCAGTCAGTTGCTCTGTGTTCAACTTGTGTTTTGTTTAGCTATAGATGGTAGTGCTAACTTACTAGCTGAACTTCTCCTAAAAACGGTTTGTCTTATGACTATATTCTTGTGTGTTTAACTGCCCTGAGATGTGTTAACTTCTTGCCCCCTTTGGTGGGGGCTCTCGTCACTAAGAGTTGCACACACATACACACAGATCAGATTGTCATGCAAACAGCACACCTGTCACTACGTGTTAAACTATATCAAAATTATCACTAACAATGCAAAGTAAGGAAGTGAGTCTATGGCTCAACGTCTTGCAGGAAACAACAATGATTGGTAAAATTTGCAAAAAAGTTGTGGTGATTGATTAAAATTGCAAGATCGCACACAATTCACAGGGATTAGTTGAATTTGCGTTAATAGTTGCAATCGCAACATCGTGAAATCTGGAGGGTCTGGTAGGTCATCTAAAAATCTTAGGACTAAGCATTATGACTTGTGAAAACAGTGGAGTACTTGGCATTAATGACCACATTTTTTGTCCATGCTGTGTTTTGAAATAGGTTACTTTAACAGGGCTTTCTTTGCATTCATCTTCCACACCTGCCACCACCTCCTTTCCAATTTCTGACTTGTTTTCAGCAACACTTTTTCACGACACAACCTTAACTCCAACAGGTCCCAGTATCACTGTACAGCAGACTACAAATAGTTTAAATAAAAATGTGCTTCAAATAATAATGGGTAACAAAACTGTAAACAATACATTAAGTTGTCACCAAAGGCATCCTGGGATTTCCAAAGAGAAATAATTTTGTAACAAGATGCAATATGCAAGACCTGCCCCTTTCAGGAAGCATATATACATGTATGTGGTCCTTTATCATTAGACATTAGTGCAATGTTGAAGACATCTTAGAGCTACACCTCCAGATTAATAATGACCACAAACCTCCAAAAGTACTGCCGATATTTTAAAAGTCCTCATGACTCGCTGCAGAAGTTTAAAACTGAGCTGGGTGGAAATCTGGCTTTTGGGAGCACCTGTTTCCCATACAAAATGTATTTGGGCAACACGGCTAACAGACCTTTTTCATAGAAGACATTCAGACTTGTCAAAGCATTAAAGCACAGGTGGAATTAAAAGCATTAATGATACATTTAGGTGAGCCACTAAAGTGCTCTGGTATTGTGCATGCCCATTTGCTGGGATAATTAATGAATGGAACGGAACCACTGTTCGTACATTTGTGCTTTTCCTATTTTGACAAGTCAAAGTGTCCGCAGTGAATAAGGGCCATTTGATTTTACTCAAACCTTAAAGTTTGTATTCATGCTTTTGTTATTTTTCCTTTCAAATGTGTTTCTGATAATATATGTTAATGGAAAACAAGAAAACAAGAAATGAGGGTAGTGATGGGGGAAGGGTCAGTGGTTGGATTCAGACATTCATTTAATGCACAATACTATAATGCCCTTGGCCACCAGGATGCACTGTGCTGGCATATTTGCATACAGCATACTTTTATAATGTACCCCAATGTACAATAACTTGTAATGGAGGGCGAACTAGCTAGCTCCACAAACAAAAACACCAGTCCATCCTACTCCAATTCAACAAATGTAGAGAAAACAGATTAATTTTACATATATTTTGTCTAATTGATTCGGCCAGTGGTTCAACAGCAATGGACTCAGACAATCACCTTGTCTGACTCCTCTTTTGAGACAGAAGAAATCTGAGCAACAGCCATTAACTCTGATTAGTGATTTGGGGTCTTTGTAAATTATTTTCACCCATTCTATAAAATCCTGGGGAAACCCAAAAGGTGATAGGGTCTGGTATAGAAAGCTCCATTTCACTCTGTCAAAATCCTTCTGGGCATCTAAACTAAGTATCGTAGAAGACTTGAGTTTTGTATTTTGTGCTTGAAATTATATTTAATATTGTCCTAATGTTGTTTGCTCCCTGCCTATCTGGAATGAACCCAGTTTGATCTGTTTTAATTAATTTAGTTATATGCTTCTGCATCCTTTTTGCCGTTATGCTCATAAGAATTTTTAAATCATTGCAGAGTAAACTCACAGGTCTATATCCTTCACAAAGAACTGGATCTCTTCCTTCTTTATGCAAAACCGATATGATGGCTTCTGACCATGATTTAGGTGGGTCCCCAGATCTTAAAGCATAATTAAATACTCTATGTAACGCAGGCGTTATTTCCTCCTTAAAGCTTTTGTAGAACTCTCCTGGAAACCCATCCATCCCAGGTGATTTGTTTGTAAGAGTTCTTATGGTGTCGACTATTTCCTGTGTAGAAATTGGCTGAATCATTCCAACCTTCTTTTGACAAGGTTGGTATAAAAAATGTTTTAAGGAAGATTTGTGTTTCACTCTTTGGAATTACCGGAGGTGCGTGAGAGGAGGACTACTTTACACTGCAGCTGCACAAGACCTGAGGGACCTCCACTTTCTCTCTGATGAGACGTCACATTAAAAAAATACTCATACTCATACTGCAGGAACGGTATGACGGAAAATTTTAGTGGTTTTGAAACCGTGACTTTTTCATACCATGGTATACCTTGAAACCGGTAACCAGCCCATGCCTACTCCCCCCATCAGTATCATCCCCTTTGCATCACTGATTATTACTTTTGCTATCAGTTTAAAGAATGTCTCTTTCTCCTCAATCGGTGCATATACATTCAATACCGAAATAGTCATGTCTCTTATAGATCCTACAATCATTGCAAATCATCCCGTATTATCCTTTACCTCTTTTTCGACCCTGAAAGTTCTACCTTCACTAATTAAAATAACTACCCCCTTCTTCTACCATATGCGGCATGAAATACCTGGTCCACCCATTCCCTTTTTAATTTTTTGTGCTCAGTCTCTATCAGATGTGTCTCTTGTAGTAAAGCTATTGAACATTGCATTTTTTTCAGTTGACCCAGTATTTTCTTCCTTTTGATGGGATGATTCAGACCATGTACATTGTATGACTAAGATTTAGCTTATTCATATTATTGATGAGACCCATAAGCTCTACACCTCAGAAAAAATAGAAAAATCTGTGCAAAACCTCACACAGTGAAAAAGACAAAACGTGTACATCTCCTACTCTATGAGGGCATGCAGGTCTGCTTCTGTAATGTTGGGGCTGTCTCTGCCTCCCTCTCTGTCCTGTTGCTGTGGTCCAGCTGCTCTGCGTCATCACTCTCTGCAGCTTCTCCACCCTGTCCTCCTCCACGTTAATCCCCATGTCCTTTAACATAGGTGCTGCTTCTATTAGTGTAGAAAATGTCTTTGTCCCTGAGTCCAAAAACAGATGACAAAGCTGGGCTGGGTAGGGGGACTGCGCCTTCACGCTTTTCTTCATCCGTCACCTGTTTCCTCTTCTTTTGAACCTCTGTTGTGTAGTCCTGATTAAAGTAGATGGTCTGTCCCTCGTATGTATTGCCTTATAATGTATTCCTTCACTTTGTAGTCCAAGAAACGCACGATGGCTTGCGAAGGGGCTGCGCTGTCTTTAGGTTTAGCCACTAGTGAACGGTGTGCCCTCTCGATGCGTCTCATTCTTGACTCTAAGTCATTGCACTTCACAGACAGTTTGGCGGTTTGCTGGAGAAGGAAGGCGGCGGAGAGCTCCAGCTGTGCCGTCCGATCTTCGGTATCTCCGATTCTTTCCTCCATGTGCCCCACTCTTTGCTTCAGGGACGTTGTTCTTTCCATGAATTCTTTTTTGTTCTTTTCGAGCCTAGCCATAGCTCTTGTTGTCACCTGACGCTTCAGCATGTTCCTGTCTTAATTTTCGCAACTCCTCTAATGTGACTGAGTCATGTTCACGGCTGGCCGGCCCTTGTCACCCCGTCTCCAGGCTTGCCCCCTTCGCCGACTCCGTACACCTTTTCCTTTGCACTGTCCTCCTCTCTTGGCTTCGTTATCTTCACCATCTTTTCCATATATTTTGTTCGTCGACTTATTTTCAAGATTCACTTGCTTTCTGCCGTTTTATCTTTAGTTAATCGCTAGTTTTAATTGGTTTCTTCTAGAGCTATTTTCTCACTGCCTCTTACAACATGGCGCCACCGGAAGTCCCAGATTAGTTTTTTTATTAAGATGGCATCATATCCATGATGAAAGAAAGAGCTGGTATGCTGGCCAGCTTTCCAAGCTGCTGATAATTTCCTTTAAGAGATTCCAAACTATAGCAATAGATGTAATTGTTAACCTGACCTAAGATAAATCTGCTACCGATCAATTAAGTCGTTTAGTAAATGACGCTTGTAGTTGGGCTAACGTACGTAAAACATAAGGCTTCAGCAGCTTGAGTTAGACAATTCAAGTGGATATCTACCTATATAAACCCCTTTTTAGTACAAAACTCATCTGACACCGTTTCCTTGCTGAGCTGGAACACAGAGAACTTCAGAAGGCACCCGTTTGATTTAGTTATATTAGCTGACAATTCAATATTAGGGTTGGGCCCAAGGACAATGCCATCGCTGATGGAATTTCTTTCAGGTGTGCCAGGGTGTTGGCACACCATTGTTGGTCACTGAAATACCAAAATGGAACAAAGCTTTTTTTTACAGTCCTTACTTTGTCCCCATTACACAAATCTATTCAAGCACAACTCTATGATGATAAACATGATAACTGCAGATGCTTCCACAAAAATGCACTGCATGGTACAATCAGGCAATTAACATCCAGTCTTGTTCTGTGGCAAGTATAAAAATGCTTAGCAGTCCTATTGATTCTGATTTTCTATCAAAATGGCAAGATTAAAAGATCAAAGTGGCAGAGATGGCAGGTGCTTCAGTCACAAAAACTGGTCAACTGGCTGGTGTTTCAAAAGTGAACAGTGACTAAAGTGACATTGGTATTCAGATCTATGGGAACGATCACTAAAAAGGGTCATAAATTGTGGCCAACAGCACATATTTGATTACCGTGTTGCTCGTGCATTACTGCAATATGTAACAGAATAGCAACTTTTCCTGAGGTGACTGAAAATGCCAAGGCAGGATGTGATCAGACTGTATCAGCAAGAACAGTCTGTCAATAGTTACATGGAGAGGGATATTACAAGTATCTCAGGACCATCAACAACAGTGGGCTGACGTTTAATGAGGACACCAAAAAAATAGCAGCAGCACATCTATCTCCTACGGAGGCTGAGGGATTCAACTCACAACCTCAGTACCTGCTTCCAGATTCTGCCCTCTGGCAGGAGAACTGCTCCTGTATTCAAAACAACAGGAGCAGGGCCAGTTTCATCCCCTCTGCTAATAGACTTTTTGAGAAACAAAACCCCTCAGAGCCCCCTGGCCCTCTCCCCCGTAACAGCTGAACACGTTGCACTGGCTGAGACTCTTCATGCAGGCACATGTACCCAGAAGTGAATGCACACACAAAAACATATAAACACACTCACAGAATCAGTGGAATGAATTGCTTTCTATTAAAATAGAACAAGTCTCTTTAGAATAGGTTTTTGTACTGCAGTGTTTTTTTAAAAATGTATCTATTCATTGTCTGTATGGTACTAACCAGACCAAAACGAATTTCCCTTTGCAGACAATAAAGAATACCTATCTATAATAGGGTTGCAGTTCCTAAACCCCTCATAACAAAGATGAATGCACATTTTAAAGGTCAGTGGTGAAAAAAACACAGCCACTGGTCCATAGAGATGTGGAAATAAGTGATATAGTCAGATGAGTCATCCTTCGCATGATTCGACAAGTGGCCTTTGCCCACTTGTCGAGTGAGAAAAGTACAGGCCTGAATGTTTGGCTTCTATAGTGAAGGGATCCAGTGGCTTCGTTAATCTATAGGCGACATTTTGCTGACATGGTTTGGGTCCACATGCGCCCTTAGAGGGAAGTGCCACTGCAAATCAATACAAAGTTGTTCCGAGTGATCACCTGTTAGTATGTTTTTCTATTTATGTTCAAGTGACTGAGGCTACGAGCCAGACGGTCGGTGTACCTGTCATCAGAATTACATACATTGGTCAAATTTAGTTGCTATGGCGCTTAGTCACCAGATCTCAACCCAACTGAACCAACATGTTAGACAGTGCTCTCCACCACCATTATCAAAACACCAAATGAGGGAGTATCTTTTTGAAGAATAGTGCTCATCCCTCCAGCAGAGTTCAGGGACTGTAGAATCAATGCCACGGTGGGCTGAAGCTGATGGCAAGTGGTGGCCCATCACCATACTAAGATACTCAATGTTGGTTTTACCTTTAATTTGTCCCCCGTCTGTATATCGTCATTTCGCACAGCCCTAGTGTCCGCTGGGATCACGTACATTGCAAGCACGCTAACTGCACATATGCTAGAAAAGCAAACAGGAATACCTGTCTTGTCCACTGTTCTTATTCTCCTTAAGATGTCACATTTCTTTTTTCTTTTTTACTTGTTGTTCAGCAACATACTGGAACTCCCCAGCTGCATTTAAACTGAAAATAGCTCTGGGTAAACGATACAAGTGCTGTGTTGATGTGCATGTGTTGTTTACTGTGCCAGCAAGACAATGAGCAAGGATCCAGCAATTCCAGTTGGAGATACGGTTATACTCAGACTGGATTTTAAAACTCTCAAATGTTATCACATTGCAGCCCTGTTTACTAGTGCATACTGTACATGTCTGTGTCTGTGGACCCCCAATTGAAGCATGAATGGAACAGCATTTGCATCTGTGTGCAAGTCCACAGCTGTCCACAGATGAGGAAAGCATGAATTGGCCTTTAGGTGCTTTAAGGATGCCTTTGACACCTGACAGTGGTGTGTAACATAAGAGAAATGATGGAATTCAATCATGTACCATACAACACATGGAAAGGAATTAAAAGATAATGCTGCTTTGCAGAAAATTTAAGGCCTTGCTAGAGGTGATCTCCTGGCTAGACACAAACTGTGTAGAGAGTGCTCCTCTCTAAGCCCATGGCAGTGTTTTCCAAAATAAAATTTCACATGAGCAATAATATCAATGGGCTATATATGATTTTCACTTGCACACTGTGTGACCTTAACATCCCGTGTTCAAATGGAATTATTCTGAGCCTCCCTGTCTTTTTTCTTCAAAGGGCATCTACATGGAAGGAACAGTTATAAGAGTAGTGTATCTCTATTAAGGAGTAAGTCAGTGCATAGTGTGTGTATCCAGGCAAGGGCAGGACTCCTCTGGAGTCCTCGCCCGCTTGCCTTTCGGCTCGGTCCCTAATAGGGATGCACATGGTTAACCGTTAACCGATAACAGGAACTTTGACCAATTAATACTAATGGTTAATTTTTTTATATATTTTTTAATTTAGCTATTTATGTCAATTAACTCATGGGGGCATGTCGACACGTGCAACACGTGCCTTGGGCAGCAAAAATGAAGCGAGCCAAAAGGGGTTCTGTGTGGGACAATTTCGACCGAAAAGAACATGGGGTTATTTGCAAAATATGCGATACAGCACTGAAATATTCACGCGGTACCACTTGCGAAGCAAACATCCAGGATCCAGGATCATGGAGGAGGACCATCACAGCTAACTTTGCCCACCATGATATCAGGAAGAAGATGCGATGCGCGGCGGTAATAGCCTACTAACGAAATGAAAATGCTGCCCGCTGACTCACTTTTCATGATGGTAAGTGGTGGGTTCACATTTACAAACACGCCTAGAATTATTGGATTCTCTTATAAAGAGGCGTACAGCTGCATTGGTATAATATAGGCAATAGACAAAATTATATAATTTTAAAAAGTGCGACTTTCTTTCATTTCTGTACATTGTCCCTAACCACCTACATAAAAACTGCTTAACACATTTTTCCAGGGCCAAAAAGTAGCTTAGCCTTGGGCTGGACTACTACTCACCCCACAAACAATAATAGTCTAATAATGAAATTACAATGCTGGCAACTGACTTACTGTTATTGTTGGTGAATGTTTTTTAAAAAGTGTTCTAATATTCAAGACTATTTAGTTCAAGATGGAAGACATAAAAGTACTAACCTAGGCTTAGTTTCTCATCCAGTCAGTGTACACAGTGTCTTTTAAATAGCCGCTAGTGGTAAGGACCTGCGTTTACAATACAAACTAACTTGGCCATAGAACATTTTATCGTTTATCATTTAATCAGATTTACCAAGGGGCTGGGTTGCATTAGTCTACTCATTACATAGCCTAAGTGTTCTGAAAGCAGTCCAGCTTACCGCAGGTTCTACTACATGCTCCTGTTGAGTGCCACCACCACCACTGTCATCAGCCACGGGAGCTGATGAAGGCCCTGCCATGGCAAACATGTCAGTCATTTTTGCACATTTGAAAGCGTTTTCTTGAAGTGCAAGTTTCTTTTTGTCTCTCAGTTTCTCTGCGCCTCCTTTACGTTTCCTCTCCATTCTACATTGCACTGACTGCACACACTGGCGCACAGAGCCAAAGGGAGGAGGCGTTTCATGACGTGATTGGGCCAGCCCTGTGTCAGTGTAGAAAATAATCAACGGGCGCAGACCAGCGTGTGTCAAGGGCCGGTGGTTAGGAAATAAACTCTTGCGCTGACTTTTTATTTGCCGAATGCATTACGCAGGCAGGACCAAAGTGAAAGGGGTCGGTGTTTAACAATGCGATTGGGCCAGCCCAATGTCAATCGGGCCGCTGATCTACTGGTTTTATGGGCCGGTCAGACCAATATACATTTTTTAAAAAGTGTCGGGAGTGTTGGCCCAAATAGCCGTCGGCCCACCGGGAAAATGCCCGGTATGCCAGATGGCCAGTTCGTCCCTGCTCATTAGTGACATTAGCCCTTAGCTACATTAGCTAGCCAGCTAACCACATAGCTACTTTCATAGCTTATCATTTAAGTGGAAACTAATATGTGAACATGTATTCACACCAAACGGTTTTGTTCAGGACTCACAGTTTAGTTTTTCTCCAACTGAACAATAACAGTTGTCAACTTACAAAAATTCAAATTTCAACCTTGAAACTTTCCCCTGAACATGTGTAAGAGAATAACTTACAGTATAACACTGCTGCTACTATTCATCCCTTCACTTACTGTTTGTGAGTTAATAGTTTTACATCAACGGTGAAATAGATACATTTAATGATAAACAACAAAAAAAACATTTAAATCAATTGAAATCATGACACAGTACAGTGCTGTTGTTTATTAAGCTGTTAAGCTATTTTTAGTTATTCTCTATTTTGTTAGTGTTCATTTCTAGAAATGCTGAACAAAGTTAAATATACTTCATTAGTGTGGTGATGTTTAGCTCAGTGGGCACCGAGCGGTCCTATCCTGTGTGTCATTGCCCCCCTCTCTGCCTCCCATTTCCTGACTCTCTCTCTACTAACCTGTACATTAAAAGGCAAAAAGCCCCAAAAATATACTTAAAAAATAATATATATATATATATATATATACTTCATTAGCTACTTGCTTAGTATAACAGCCTCAAATCCGTTAATCTATTTTCATTCCAGTTCAAAAATTCATTATAAGGCCATAATATCTGTGAATTTTTCATAAGTTTCTAATAATGAGTTTTAACAACAAAATAGGACCAACTCATTGGTCCATGCAAGTTTGTAAGAGGATGTTTTTCATTAGGGGTGGGGAAATTTCCCTATTATACGATGCATCGAGATGCGGATGTGGAGGACTCTCCATTGATGAACAAAAGTCAAGAATCGATGATTAAACGTTAGTTAATAGCTTGATGTTGACAGATGACAAAGGCGGAACTAAACTGTGAGGGCAGCGCAGCAGGCGGACAGTCTTTTGGGGAACACACGCGAGAGTTCATCTGTAGTTCATCTTTGAAAAAAAGAAGTGACTGCAGCATTCTGTGATTGAATGACTAAATAATTACCTCTGTGAAACGATCTTAAAGTTTACTATGAACTTTCAACGCTCTCACTCAGCTAACGCTAACAATAGTGGAGCAGCTAACAGAGCAGCTGACCAACACACACTGCAGCATGAAACAACATAAACTCTAAAAAGGTGAAGAAAAGAACTCGGTGCTCAGTCTGTCTCACCTCTACAACCCTGCAGCTGCTCAGTGTGTTGGACAGTGCTGTCTGTCCAGGAGCTAACAGTACAGCAGAGAGGCTGCTCTCAACTGCTGGAGACATGATAACAAACCGCACTGTACTCCACCCCCAGTTTGTTACTCTCATAGGCAGGTCTTCACCTCTACTAGGTCTATACTGTTGACTTACTTTGGTCAGATTCATTTTACTGTGAAGACATTTATGTTTAACATGTATGTTGAATGTTGACATTCAGATTATGATAGTACTTTCTAAGTACGTGGAAAGCATGGTACACATCTTTACATCATTTTCCAAACATGTATTAAATCTACTACTGCACCCACTAGTAAAACAAGAACACATTTTCAAGAAAACTATACAAAACAAAGTATCATTATCATAAAAGAAATTTGTTACATTGATAGATACTTTGCTGTATGACATGACTCACATGGATGTGTATGTAATCCTCATTATCTGTTTTCTTGTCAAACTTTGAATCTTTGCAGTTGTTGATACTCAAATAGTATGCTGACCAAAAAACCTAAAAACTTTAACAAATTCCATATTGCAACTTTCAGACAGATTAAAGAAACACTATAAGGAGACTCAATGTTTGTCAGTGGCTATTACAACAACAGGATTTGCATTTTCTTCTAAACATGACGTCCCTGTCTACCTGCAGGACAACCTGTTCTGCACACCTTTGTCACAGATGGATGTAGGCCTACTAATTTCAAGTAGACTTGGTTTTCCCATACAACAGCATACTCAGAGTCATCACTCTGCCAGAGGACTACAGTGCCACTTGATAAGAGAAGTGTCATCCAAGTTAATGCAACTATTTATTATCTATTTGGGGCCAGATTAGGGTGGGAATGGATAACAGTTGTACACCATTGTTTGAGATCTATCTATACTTATTATATTTACTTTACAACAACTGGCACACATCAAGAGAGCTGCCACAAGCCAGGGACGTGTCATTGATTACATAGCAGCTACCTAGTGATTACAAGAACATTATTAAATATTTCCCATAGATAAATTAATGCTTTATTCTCGGGGATAATTTGGACAGAGGTGATTTTAAACCAGTCAGTCTTGTACTTTATAATAGAAGAGGATAATGTACGACCACCTGGAAGCTGAGTGTTTATCTTGTATTGATTGTGTTATTGTAAGATAGTGTTGTTTTAGCCAGTCCGACCAGAGGACATCACACAAAATGAAAATGGTAGGATGCAATTCGCTGGACAAGAGCACTGACATCCACGGCAGCGGTGCGGTTTGTGACACTATAGCCACGTGTTAGTAAATTTTAACTTAACAACGTTATTTGTACACTGGCGTAGCGTGAATGTTGAAGCTAACTTGGCTACCTCAGTGTCGAGCACAATGTGCTAGCTAGCTCTGATAAATACAGGCTAATGGCTGCAGCAGAAGCTCTTACCAGATCAGTGCTCCGTGTTGTGTTCTTCTTCGCCAGATTTCCTCCATGGCTTATCGGCTACATGATCTGTGTCGTAATAATCACTTAATAGAGTTGGTTTAAAGACATTACATCTCGACTTTTTGCCAGTCCACGGAGAAAAGGGATGTCCTCCTTGTCGATGGCTTCTGTTTACCGGGGAATTACAGTGAGGAGACCCTTTTTTCCTTCTGGACTGAGAGTTAATGAGGGTCGTTCAGTCAAAAAGACAACTTGCTGTTTCCCGCACGTGGGCTACACAGCTTGTTGTGTTCCAGATAAAGACGATACATTTCTGATCCGCCTCCATTCTTTGCGCATTTTCAGACAATGTGCCCGAAATTTTGCGTAACGTCACGAGAGCCTGAATGAGCGGAAACGCGACTCCTTCCGGGCGACCGCGCCACGGTTGCCTCCTTGCTGCTGCAGCTGCTCCTGCACTCCCTACGTGCTCTGGCAGACAGGCAGTACTACTTGTCCTGACAGTCACTGAGCCGATCAGTGAAGTCGTCAGTGGGGCTTTAGTGCTCCCATGTGCTGTTTTAATACCAGTCTGCAGATGTTGCATTGGTAGAATCTACTGGGGCACTCTGAGCTGACTTCTTGTCTGATGGACTGTATGTGCTCTGGCTGGCCTTTTAAGGGTTAATACGTTGCATACAACCATTTTGTGTGCAAGACTTGGTACAAAATGGCGCCACCCCTCCTTGTACTGCGGATCCACTAAAAAACCTCTAGCTGATGGGGGCACACAAGAACCATCAGTTCCTATGAAAAAAACACACACAATTGGGGAAGAAAAAAAGGCCAGTGTAATACAATGGGTGTACAGGATCTAATGAATATGTCTTAAAGTCTTAGTCAAAACAATTCTGTACTTCTAACTGGTGAAGTTATGGACCAATCAAGTTTACTTTACTTTTATGTGATATGCAGATCACTAAATAATTGATCCTGGGTCACTGTATGCCAACTACAAAATCGTCTGAATGGATATGGCCTGACCAAATCAGGCTTTGTAATTACATCTCATAAATTTGAAGTCTGCCATCCAAAAATCAGGTCCACTGGAGAACTGCTTAGATAACTGCCACTCTTGTGGGAGTCAATCAGTTTATTGCACTGAAGTCAAATAGTTTCAGATCATCTGACACTCTGTCTGTATCCTTAAAGGGCCAGTGTGTATGATTAAGTGGCATCTAGTGTACTTTTGGCAGAAATGATATATAATGCAAATAAGTGTGTTTTATTTAGTTTATTATCCCATGAAAATGAGAATCATTGTGTTTAATTAACTTCAGAATGAGCCCTTTATCTACATAGGGAGTGGTTCCCCTTCCATAATGGCTGCCATATTGCACTACCATGTCTCAGAACGAGCAAACCAAATACTGGCCATAGGTTCTCCAACATACTTAAAAGGGGAGAGTGAGTGATTTGGTTCAATCTGCAACCTCACCACTAGATACCACTAAATCCTACACACTGGTCTTCTAATAGTCACACATTTTTTCAAGGTCTGTCTGACCTTGTTAGATTTTTTTTTGGTATAGGTAGTAAACAACTTCTTCCAGAACCAAGCAGTTAAGAACTTAAGATTGCACACCGAAACTTCCTATAAAACTACACAATGATAAGAATGCCTCATTTTCCTCACCATACAGCTCTAAACTGATGCCAGTATGCTTGTATCTTGAAGGTTACAGGTTTAAACCCTAGATTAGCTGCACAATGCTGGGGTGATATAGAAGGAAATATGTTTACCCCAGTTAAAATGGTTAATGGCCCCTCCCACTACAATGCAGTCTCTGCACATAAGTGGGAGGAGCCTAAAAAACAACAAAACATCTCACAACTGTGGCTGCATTTTGCACTTACCCGATGTCCATATCAGTATTTGCAATAAAAGGTCTCTGTAAGGTCAGGCAGGGGCTTGGAACAAACTAGTTTGTTGGATGTGTTGTCTGACCGAAGAAAAAATGCTATTTCGAGTGGTCACACTCGTAGGCGAAAAATCATAAATTTAAGATATATAGAGAGAGTGTAATTGTTTTAGTTTGTAATTGGTTGAATTGAGATAATGGTGTAGATATTTGTACTCTCAGTGGCATTCATGCATTTGCATTCGTTTAAACACATGAATAGTTGTATGTAAAGTGCCCTAAAAGAACACCTGAGAGAGAATTTGAATCCTTGCTACTTTCTCACCTCTGCAGACTTGCTGCATAAAGTAGGCATGTTTATCAGATTTGTTGATTTTGGAGTTGCAAACAATTGGAGACACACACATATTCCAATAGCAGAGGTATGTACTTGACAATGTCAGAGTTTCCACTGATAGGCGCTCAGATGATCCCTGAATAACCCAATGTTTCATCCAAGGACATCTCACATTGGTGCAATTGACTTTCCATTTTCCTTGCCTTTCCTTACGACTGATGCTGAGCTACCTGCAGTACCAGTCAAAAGTTGGGACACACCTTCCGATTCCCACAAATTAGAAAGTATGTCCAAACTTTTGACTGATACTGTAGCTTGTCAGGCTACATGATTTTCATGTGTGTTCATGCTGCAGTTCCCTTTTTTGAGCAAACCTTGCTTTCTAGCTAGGTATACAAACACACCGATGTCGGTGTCATATAAGCCACAAAGTTACAGCATTAACATAAACTGCGACATCCATCCACTTAAATGTCCAGGCACAGAGGGGAACCTTTGGACCATCACACTCAAATTGTCTGTGTTTCAAATGAGTTTACTGGTGGGAAGCTGGCGCTGAATCATGAACTGGTTGCAGCACTGAAAACATTACTGATGGATCATTATAGGTTTGCAGTTTCCAGAGCACTTCATGAAGAGTTTTTACCATCCAGCAGTACGGAGTATATTGTAGGAGGCATGGAGGAGAAATGGTCTACACCATGTTTGTTTAAAGTGATTGCCCAAAAGCAACGCTTGTTCTTGACATTGATGTTAAGATACTTTGGCTATAGGACGGTCAGGCTGGGACCCATTGTGGAGGGCATGATTGGACATGGTTGCCAAATGCAAATAGTTAATTCCTGAACACAAATAGCAATGATACATGGAAACTTAAGGGGAGAAGCTACTAGGTGTCCAATGAAACTTGCTCAGGTCCTACTACACTCAACATTACCGTGAAGGTGGTGCTAGTTGATGCGTGTCCAAATATTTTACTCCCAACCTCTTGGGGAGGTTTTCACAATCTACAGAACATAACTCCAAAGCGGAATTGCACAGCACCCGAGAGGGTATGTGTGATGTAATTTTTGTCATCTGCCCATGTTCACAATTGGGCATCTTATACCCATACGGAAAATTCAGGTGCAACCATGTCTGCCTGTGCAGACATAGTAGTATACAGAACCCCATCACATCCAGTGTCTGCATGAGTTTTGGATTATATCAGAGCCTTTATATACCTTGATAGAACTTGGTCTGAGGCGTCCTAACCGACAATTTTTGTTCGTTTTGCTCATTCTTCTTTGTTTTGCAGGATCGGGTCAGGATGGAGGGTCATCATTAACTTCATTAGCCACACCCTAGCCTGGTGTGGTTTCTGATATAAAAGTTCACCTCCTTTCCACAAATTCCTGTTTCTGTCCCATCGTGGGTGTTGCCGTTGTTTTGTTTTTGTTTGATGTAAACTTTTTCACGACATGACTTCCACATTTTTTTCTGTTCTTTATTATTTTTTAAATAAATAAGCTTGTCCATACTTGTAAATTTGTCTGGTCTTCAGTTTTTGTTTGAGCCTAGGAGCTGGGCTGTGACACTCAACAACACCATATTATCCTACACTTTGGGGAAAAAATGGTTACCTGAGATGTAACAGATGGTAAAACGTGATAAAGAGCAAACACAAAGGCACTGGAGACAATTGCATGTTAATAGAAAAGGGAGATTAATGTTGCCATAGGAATCAGATGATTGTGCCAAAGACATAGGATTTATAATTCAATGTAAATATTGTTAATGCTGAATACCTTTAAATAAAATTGTATAGTCTATTCATCCAACCAACTACATCTAACAGGGTAGGTGTTATAACATGTACTTCTCAACCAGGAAGAAAAGGTGGTGGTAATGAGCCATAAATTATGTATTTGTGACTGATATGGAACCATATAGATAATCAAGTTGTTTATCTGTATTTGACTTTTGAGTTGCAAGACTGCTTGTGCTGGATAACCTCATAAGGATTACAGACACAATACACGATTCTTGTCGACATACGGGAAGATAGTAAATCTAGGTTCGCTAGATCTGGTAAAAAAATAAGTGCAGGCCTGAAGCAGTAAAACGTGGTCTCATAAGGAAGGGCCTCAACCACTAATTTATTGCTTGCTGCCCAAATAATATGCCAAAAACATGCCTCTAGTTTCATAACTAAAAAGTCTGACCTAAGCAATGGGATTAGAATTTCAGGCGAACATGTCTATATTTTGAATACAGCACCAGCATACTATAAGCATACAATTATATAGAACCATTACCTGAAACCCAGCTCAAAAGAATTGTCTCATAGCCACAAAACCGGAATATAAAAACCACACCCACTCAGTCACAAGATCCTACTGCTTTACACATTTGCACAAAAGGTTATAGAACCAGTTCTACAAAAAGTTAGGCTCAAGTCTTAGTAGTGCTAAAGCAAATATTTTTCTGGACTTAACTATACCGCAACTACTCTGTGAGGGAGTGAATCAAATGAAAACAACATTTTGCATTGCCTTTTTTTTTTAGATGAGAGTTGTTATCCTAGTTAAGCAGATACTGGGTGCCAAGGGTTCACTTCTTATCCTTGTCCTCAGTACCAGAAGTTAGTTAGTCTGGCCAACAGTTTGGTCTCATCAGTATTTCTGGAATACCCTTACCCAAATTGACATACAACTTATTCTGAAAACCACCCCTCATCTTGCATTACCGAAAGGTCCAAATTTACCCATGATGACAAACACTTTGGTCAGTGAAAGGGGTGTCTAAAACTGGGCCCTGGTTCTATAACTGATGAGATGCCCAGGTGAATCAGTCATGTTTTAGAGGCTATGAAGTACAAAATCTCCCTTGAATAGTCCCAGAACGCACTGTCAACACCTTATTTAATGTCCCACTATGGATGTATTACAAAAATAGACACAGTGATCTAAGACATTATCAATGGAATCCCATTGTACACAACTATTTTTTTTCCTTTTCCTGGTTGGCCACTACATTATGCAATCTTCAACATATTATGTAAGTAAATCTTTATGGTTTAAAAATGTGTGACTTTATATATTCAAAATGAACCGTTTTAAAGGCATACCTTTAATAACTTGCAGCAAGGCCAACTCTGACAAGCCTTCTTACATCTACAATTGACAAAGCTGCAGATAAATTAATAGAAAAAGATTTTTTAAGAGTGCATGAACATGTTTTATTTAATAAGGACACATACATTTCTATATCATTGATCACAACTTGAACTCGGGTGATAATATGGTGTTCTATGGAAAAGCAGTAAGTAATATTACAAATTTACATGTCATCAGGTGCATAGTAGGCAAAGACCTCTATAAGCTGATTATTTCTATAGGACATCATTTAAGTTTAATCATATAGTCTCATAAAAGACTGGGGATAGCGTGTATTGCAGTCTACCTCTTGATACTACCACTAGGGGTCACCAAATAGGGGCTGGAAGTGCCAATAGTGAATAAATCATCGGGGTAGTTTCTGCAACCAACCACCATGAAATCACAAGAACCGTTTCCAAGAATCCTTGGAATATAAAATACATTTGTCTACAGATTTTACAGTTACTTACTTCCCAGTGAATCAACTGGACAGAGATTTTTTTTTTATTGGAATGGAAATTCATTTGGCAATTGTCTGCAGTACATTAATGACTACATTTGAGATAAAACTCAAATACATTATGTACAATGTGGAATGTCTTAAGACAATCAACAAGGTCATGGATTATGTGTAGTTTTTATTGTGAAGACTTGAGGATGTTTTGCCTTACAAGTGGCAAGTTTTTTCCAAACTCCACTGGCTGTGCAGTTGCCTTTAACTTGCTGTACTACAATTCCATACAGATGTGACATGAAGAATGAATGTACAGTTAATTGGACTTTCCAATTGCCAAAACAAAGTTGAAATAGGAGTAAAAACAAAATTTATTACACAAAGATTTTTACTCTACAATTTTAATGGCACAGTTAATATTCTACTCTGCGACCAAGCTATTGTTTCAAACAGATCTTACCATGTTATACACGTGATGAAATTATCAAATCATATATTTGCAAGTAAAACATGATGAATATGCAACAATATGATGGTGACCTCTAAAAACAATGAAAAGCAAAATTTACTTGTAGCCAATTAATGGGATTTTCATGTGAACTACAACCATTGCCAGTGGGAGAATACTAGGTTTAGACTTAGGACTGTATTCATGTCAGATGTAGCCGTTCATTTAAAAAAAAGATTAATTCCAAATAATTTAGCACGCATGAACCTACTTCCTTTTCCCACAGAACAAACTTTTTCTCTCCTCATGCAGAAGAAAACGTGTATAAAAGCAGTAACCTAAAATCTCTGCAAACTTTACATCCATTTATAATTTACACAGTCAAATATTTGCATTCAAAAATGGAGTCAAAAACACTATGAAGTTGATTCTTGGCAATAACAATGACCAATGGGTCTGACATAGTTACCCGCTGTTATCTGAGCCATGAGAAGTCTGGTGCTGAAGGAACGTCTCCAAGCATGAGAAAGTCTCTGTGCACTCCGTGCATTCATAAAGAACCTCTGAAGAATTTCCTTTATCATTTTGAGTATGGTCCATATAGTCATCCTCTATATCCTCTGCATTACCCTTTCCTAGGATAAGGTCCCTCCCACTGGTGCCAGTGCCTTGAGAGGTTAGTCCCACATCATCTGCTTCTCCTGTGGCTGGGTGATTTTGAAGGTGAAGCTCAAGGGATGAGGAATTCCTGAACTGAGCTGGACACCGGGGGCACTTACTTGGCTCCTTTTTGTGATAGCGCAAGTGTCGTTGGTAGACACACAACAGCCCAAATCTCTTCCCACATTCTTGACACTTATAATTAACTCGGCCTGCTTTCCCTGATTGCTTCCCCTTTTGATCCTGTTCTGGTGACGTTTGTTCATTGTCAGAGGAGCTCTTGTTTTTCTCATCACCAGAACTCTTGTCTTTCTCACCATTAAGAGGACTGGGTGCAGGCCCATTTTGGGGAGCTGTATATAAGTGTTTCAAACCTGGTTTCTTTTCTAATTCAGCTTTGTGGTACATAGCTAGATGCCTTCTTACATCACAGCGCTGAGGAAAATGTCTACCACAAAATACACATGTGTGCATGGTACCCTTATGGTACCTCATGTGCCGAGATAAACTACTAGAATGATTAAAGACACGATGACAGTGCTTGCAAGGATGCAATTTGCCATTTGGATTACTCCCTCTTCTACGTCTGCCTTTAGGTGGCATTCTCCGTTTTAAAGTTTTTTGGGCTTCTTGATTAAGCTGATCTATTTCCTCCTGAGTTTGATGAGTGAGATGATGCTCCTTCAGAGCTGTTAACTTTTGGAAACGATCCCCACATAAACCACATCTGTATGGTGTGAAAGAGTACTCATTATCAATTTCACTGCTAGTATCCATAAAGATATCCCCATTCTTAACATCAATAGTTGTACCATTGCTGTGACAGTTCTCTGGCAGTGTGTCATCTATGTTCTTAGAGTTCACTTCAATTTCAATTTCAGATGCAAAAGTAGCATCAGGCTCTCTACCTTTGCAATGGTGTGCTGAATGTGTCTGAAAATCTGATATCCAAAAAAAATTTAACTTGCACTTCCTACAAGGATATGTTTTTTCAAATCTTTTTTCCTGATTCTCAGATTTACCCAATGCTGTAGCCTTGGGAGAGAGGTGATTTTCTTTTCGATGAGCATTCAGTGCATCTACTTTAAGGAATCGCTTACCACAATGACCACAGCAGTGAAACCGTTCATATGCATGGTCTTGGAGGTGTTTCTTAAGTTCCTGCCTACCTTCAAAGATCTTACAGCACAAAGTACATTTGTAACCTCGCTCTGTGTTACGATACTGCTGGTGACGATGTAAACTCTGCAGGCTGTTAAATGATCTGCTACATATTTCACAACGGTAATGACCCTGGCGTGACTTGTCCAAGTTGAAGTCTGATGGCCTTGGCCTGAAGACATCTCTGTAAGGAGAAGAGTGTGGCCTTAGAGTTGGAGACACTGGTTTGATAGGAGATGGGAAATGTGAAGGCAGGACTCCAGGAGATACTGGTTTCACAGAAGAATGTGACTGCGCAAAGCCATTTACAACTGTCAATGTGCCATTTTCTTGTAGCACATATTCTCGAGGGACTTCAAATCCATTGGATGAGCCATCAAAGGAAAATGACTCCAAAGGTCCATGAACAGTCATGTGGGCCAAAACATTAGAGTACTGACTAAACCCGTCACCGCACTCAGTGCAGATGAAGGTACTGGATTCTCCACTCAGCTGTGTTGAAGCAAAACTATTGACTGACTTCTGCTTTTCCATGATGAAATAATTTTGTCCATGTACTGATGGCATCACTTTTTCATCTGCAAGTAGAAGTAAAACCCAATCCTGACACCCACATAAGGTATTTCCATGTGATAATCAGTACGGCTATCCACTTCCTTTCTCAAACCGTTCTAAAGAGATGTCCTTATGAGCTGCACGTTCACTCCTCTGCCAAGGTTTTCCATGTCGGATCAGCACCTGTGTGGATAAAAAAAAAAAAGAATGATCAAACCACTGAAGCCCACGTCTGTTTCACACAATTAAAAAACACGTGCCAGATAAGTATGCAGTGTTACTTTGCAATAATTTTAAAATCACCTAAACCAGGTGTCAGGTATGTGTTGACCAAGGGTGTAACAGTAAACACAATCTATAATTCAGTATGCAACTCTGTTTTGGGTTCACAGTTCATCCAATTTCAAAAAGGTTGAAAATAACATTTTGGTCTTTTATTTAGAAAAATGTATACGATGGCTTATTGGCCAAAACTATTGGAGAGGCAAACAACCTTTCGGTTTAGGTTTTAAGCTGCTGTATGATCGAACTGTATAACAGGGTTTAAACTAGCTCAACCTCCTGCAGCAACAACAGTAACATGCTGCTTACATGCTGATGCCCCAGTATTAATAATCTAATTATGTCAAATACAAATAATAATATTAATAATAATAATAATAATAATAATAATAATAATAATAATAATAATAATAATAATAATAATAATAATAAAAAAAATAGAGTAGATCAAAAAAAATCTTGTGTCTTTGGGTCCATCCAGTGGTCATATTGCCATTTGAAAGAATCCATGGCTCCCGGATCAGAACAACCAATCAGAGCCAGGAGGAGTACCCGTACCGCATCCCGGTCGCATTTCAGCAACAAACACCTATAACCACTTATCTACATAGTCTATTGACCCAAAATAGAAGCACAAAAATCAGAGAAAATTAACAAATCAACTAAATTTGAGCAAGTTTGGACAAAATTGGACAGTTTAGTTGTACTGATACTACAGTAATTACAGTGGCCTCATTTGGATTTGACTGGGCTGCTGTAATTACTGTATTAACAGTGCAACTTAATTTAAAAGGCAGATTGCTCTACCATAGCGCACTCTTCTCTGCCGGGACAGATCAAGTTATTTATAACAAATGTTCCAAGCAAGTTCCACGAGGAGGTAAAAGTAGCACAAGCTTCAACACGTCAAACCTGATAAGTCACCTGAAACAAAACCGGTTTACATTGCTGAGCCGCCGCTACTTTTCTGATGTGTGCCTTCCAGTTAAGTATGATGTGATCGCCAGATGTATTCACATTTGATTGACAACAACGTGAAAGACATAAGCTTCACCATGGATATACGGACTTGTGATGTCAGCCCTGTAAGCATGATGAGTCTGACCGCGCAGTGGTTAAATACAGACTTTCAACTGTACAGAGCGGTGTTGCAGTCCCAGGAGCTGCCCAGCTCACACACAGGTACAATGATTCACCAGACTTTTGAAGCTATGCTACAGCGGGGGAATATTAAGAAGGAGATGGTGCATGTTGTCTTGCGAGATAAAGCGTGTAATATGGAAAAGACAATGAAAGAGTGCGGTGTTGCAAGCCTGGGCTGCATGGCCCACTCTTTACAACTGTGAACAAGTCTGTGTTAAGTCAAAGAGCTGTATCTGACTGTGTTGCCATTGGAAGTCATTGCAAGATAGTTGGACATTTTAGACAGTCTCAAGTAGCGTCCTCCACCCTGAGGAAGTTACAAGAACGTCTGCAGGTGCCACAAACACGACTCCAATAAGACATAGCTACACGATGGAACAGCACGTTTTACATGCTTAAGAGTCTAGTGGCGCAGAAACAAGCTATTGCATCATATGCAGTTGAACACCATTTGCCTGCAACACTCAACGTCCACCAATGGACCCTGGTCGAAAACATGCCAACCATCCTTGATCCATGTGAACAGCTGACCAGAAACAGCAAGGTCACAGCCACAGCTGCCGACGTTATCCCCCCATCCAAGCCTTGATGCGTTTGCTTAAGCAAACTGTTCCAATAGACCATGGAGTGAAGACATCAAAAGGACACCATGTTAAAAGCAGTGCAATCACCTTTTAGTCATGTCAAGGAGGAGCCCTTGTTCTATCTGGCAACAATACTGGACCCAAGATATAAGAACCACTATTTCACCCTTGCATCAAAACGGCAAGCAACAGGTATGCTGTGGGAAAAATTGCTGGAGAATGATGGCGCCATAGCTGACATTCCCCAGCCAGAGGAGCAGGGAAGACGGGAATAACTAATTGTTGGGAATGTTTGAGGCAATACTGGAAGAAAACACCTAAGCTGCCATTCAGCAGGAAAACAGCAGAGTGGATGCAGAAGTAAGTGTATAGATTTATTTAACATTTCCTAAAGACAAAACTTATAACTCGCGTTAACGGTCAGAACAACATCATAATTAGATTGTATTTTTCTGCTATGTTTTGTTAACTATTAGCTCCAGTCATATCTGTCAGATCCAACGCTTCATGTGATGTGTGTCCACTGGAATACTAGAGGAGCAACCACTCCCGTTTTGAGTACATGGCCCAGCTTGCTCGGAAATATCTGTCAGCGCCTTGCACTAGCATCGACAGCGAGCACTTTGTTTTCTGCTGCCGGACACGTGATGACCGAGGAAAGAAAAAGACTTGCATGCGAAAAGGCAGAGATGCTGCTTCTCATTAAAAAAATCTTTCCCTGATCCATCAAGAGCAGGGGTGGGCAATTATTTTTTCCATGGGGCCACATGAACAACAGAAAATACTCAATTCTGCACAATATTCATTGTATTTCTAAAAGCAGTAAATAGCATTGTTTGACAAGCTAGTAAGAATATATGTTATAGTTAAGCAATGAAAAAGTGAGGTTGCCTCACAAAAAATGTAATTTATTCAATCAAATTTCCAAAACAATGGTAAACAAAATGTGAAAGTTTTTTTTTTACCATTTGTGACTCATATCAGTGAACATTTTCAGTCACATTCACTACAAAAACACATTTGAGTTTCATCATATTGAACTGTCACTGAACATCACTGAACTGTGATTTTGAGAAAAAGGCTTCCAAAGAAAGTGTCCCAGTTCACTGCTAATTGGTGCCTTTACATGCCTACATTTGTAGTCTAACCACCTCATTTGGTGTTTTAAGTTATTTTTTCTTGTTCAGTGAGAGAAATCTAGTCTCTGAGTTAATCAAAGTCAGGTTTAGGGGTGGGAATCGAGAACCAGTTCAGGATTTGGTTCAATCCATTGACATCATTTGCCTTTATGCTTAACGATTCCCTTATCGATGCCTTTCTTTCACATGCTCATCGCGTGCCTTGCAAAACAATGACGTCACGCTCGTGCGAGAGGCAGTGCGTGACAGTCAATCAGCGTGAGCAACACCATGGCGGAGAGACATAAGCAGTCCAAAGTGTGGCTTGATTTCACAAAAAAGGATGCCAACAGCGCAACATGTAATGTGTGCTCCAGTGCTTCGTGCAAAGGTGGAAACACCAGCAACATGCTGAAGCATTTGTCGACGGCTCACGGCATGAAGCATCAGGAGTTCCATGTATTTGACTCTCTACGCCACCAGGCAACGAGTGCTGCGCAGTCTCAGCAGCAGAGCAGTGAGGGTAAGTATGTCCCGTCATATGTTAACATTAGCACAACGCAAGCAATGACAAGACTCTGTAACGTTATTTGACATTGCTGAAAATGAATGCTGTACAAATATTATCTCATTTGATCCATTTTTGATGATAGCAGTGAAGGACCAAGTACTGCTACTTTTTCTACCACCCAAGCTCACGCTGCTAGCCCAGCTCATTGGCAAAAAAACAATGACTTACAATGAGAATGTGACAAATATAGCCTATTGATGTTAAAGTACAATGAATGTTATGTTGTATAATCTATTCTAAGCAGTTTAACATTCTGTAGGGAAATGACAAATAAACTATGTCCCGAGTATAACCTCCCATCAAGAGACAAGCTATCCAACCACCTGATCTCTGCGTAGTACAGCATTGAAAAAGGACAATTTAATAGCATGTTCCAAAGATGGCAATCACAGCAGATGGATGGACAAGCCTTAATCAAGACCACTATCTGACTGTGACATTCCATTACGTCAGGGAGGGTATAATAAAAAGCCAGGGTCCTCCAAACCAAAGCCGTTTATGAAGCACAGACAGGAACAGCTGTGGCAAAGGAAATTGGCAGCATCCTAGATGAGTTTAAAGTCAGGGAGAAGGTTGTGGCAGCCACTGTTGACAATGCGGGCAACTAGGGCTGGGGCGACACGTCGACACCATCGATTACGTTGACGCAAAAACTGGCGGCAGCGAGTAGCGGTAGCAGCAACACCAGTGAGTCAGTTGACACTGATCAATGTAAAAAACGAACTCGTAATTCAAAGGTATGGGACTATTTTTCCGTAAAAGGAGGCCATTCTATCGTTTGTCAGCTGTTTAAAATGGAGATGGCTTATCATAAAAGTACGACGGCGATGCACCAGCACCTCAAAAGACGGCATCCAGGCGTAGCTTGTGTGGATGACAAAACGCCAAGTTTTGTCATCCACACAAAAAAAGTTTTCAATTTTTTAATTATTTTGTTTGTTTTGTTGTACCGTATTACGCAAGGATTCGTCACATTTTATTACTGAATCGTTAAATTAAATCGATGCATCGAAAAAAATAATCGCTACATTAATTGATTACAAAAATAATCGTTTTGCTTTTGCCCAGCCCTACGGGCAACATGGACATAGCGGTGAAGAAGCTGAATGTTCAGAAGATCCAGATTCCCCGCAATGTTCTCCATCCTTCTCGTCACGGTTTGCCTGGACAGCAGGACTTCGTCAAATGCTTCTTTCTCTTCAGGGCATATTAGTGCTGCAGAGTCCACCAAACACTCTTTAACAAACTCCCCCTCCGAGAATGGCTTACTGTTTTTAGCGATTTTGTGGGATATCACAAAGTCTCTCTCTCTCTCTCTCAAAAGATGCCAGGTACCATCCCTAATGGAAAAGCAAAAAACTGCTAGAATGCTAGAACTGTATTGTGGAAAAGCGCCATCACTGTGATTATGAACCTGCTTTTGCACGGCAGGTTCCTCTGTGGAGAGAGGCTTTGAAGGCAGGGCTAACCCTAACATATTCTGTCACATATGCCCCAAAATATAATAATATAATGACTGCCACCTAGTATCCAAAAGAATTAAGCAAGATATATCTTAATAAAATGATTAGGGTTGTCAAAAATATCGATACTCTGTAAAGTATCGATACTCAAACGGCATATCTGGATACGATACTAATTTGCCAAGGTATCTATACTACAGTGTGCTCGCACTCGACAGGCAGTGCAGCAAGTAAACCACCGTCCAGCAGCCAGAGACATTTCTGCTGATACAGGATGGCCAGTGCGGCTGCAGGAGGACCAGACCAGTCAATTCTAGTTAAAAATGAAAAGAAGTATTTCGCATTCGAGGCAAATGACGAAGGCAAACCTAAAGATCTCGACAAGCCGGTGTGCAAACAGTGTTTTAAACCTGTGAGAACCAAGTCCAGCAGCACTACAAACTTGGCCAAACACTTGAAAGACCGACACCCTGGCCTTTATGATGAATTCCGACAGGTTAGTAAAGCTCCTGGTCATCATTTAACTGAATGTATTAAAACTTATTACTGATGTTAGCGTGGCCGGTGGCCCGCATTAATGTCGATTATTTTGTGATTAGCTGCGGCTAACACGCTACTAGGCCGCGCTAGCCGCCTTTAGCTTGCTGTTCAATTAATGTTGGTTGTTTTTTTATTAGCCGTGGCTAGCAGCCTTTAGCTAGCTAACTTTACTCAAACGTTTTGTTTTCTCTTCAAGTTGCAGAGTGAATCAGAGAGATCTCGACCTGCAACCAAAGAGAAGAAACACAACAAACTCTACCACTTCTGTTCGATAAACAACGGAAATACAACCCCAAGTCACCAGAAGCTGTGAAACTAAACAGAGCTGTGGCATCTGTGAGGATCAGGTTCCCATTTACACAGTAGAGAAACCTGGGTTCCAACAACTTCTCATGCAGCTAAATCCACAGTATGTTCTTCCTTCAAGAAACCACTTCATGTACACTGAAATCCCGGAGTTGTACAATACAACAAAACAAACACTCATGCAGCAGCTTCAAGGGAAACCATACTTTGCATGTACAACTGACCTTTGGACCAGCAGAGCTGCATCCTCTTTCATGGCTGTAACCTGCAGTTTATAATTGCCTGTCCTGGGACATGCAGAGCTGGTGTTTGAGCTGTGTTGGGTTGCATTCAGAGCACACAGGGGACAGCTTGAGAGAAGCTTTGGAGGAGATGGTACAGGACTCATGGAAGCTGGATATAACCAACATGGCAGCCATCACCACAGATAATGCATCAAATAACAAGAAAGCATTTGAGCCACATTACACATGGATCCCATGCTTTGGGAACAATTTGCACTTGGCTGTTAACAAGGGTCTGGCTATTGACAGTGTAGCAGGAGCACTCTCCAGATTGAGAAAAACAGTGGCAGCTTTCACCAGGTCATCGAAGATGAAACAAAAAACAAAAAGACTTGCAGCTGCCTGAAAACAGACTGATCCACGATGAGCCAACACGCTGGGACTCAGCTTTTGAAATGGTGGAAAGGTTTCTTGAACAACAGCAAGCAGTCTGTGCAGTTTTGGCAGATGACAGGAAGAAGTGGTACCTCATGCCAAAAGATTCAGACATCACCATTCTTGAAACCGTAAAACAGGTACTTAGCCCAATAAGCTCTTTTACTGATGCTCTTAGTGGGGAAAAGCATACTACTCTGTCCTCTGTTCTACCCTTAACCTGGAAGATATTTTCCACTTTAATAACTGAGGAGGGTACATGCAGTAACCTAGAACATCAACAGAAAGAAAAAATAAGAACGCACAGATGACGCACAGATACGAGGAGGCACCTACAGCATACGAGGCATACGAGGCACCTACAGCTGACATTGAACACAGCCACCTTTCTAGATCCCAGATTCAAGGACAGTTTTACCACATTAAAAGAAGAGGTGAAACAACATCTTGTGGATAATGCACAGAGTCTGCAGACTCAGAGAGTCCCAGATTTGCAACCAGCACCTTCAACCCAGCCTACAGAGCCTTCAAAGAGATCAAAAAAAGATCTGAAGGAACTTTTGTCAAACATTTAGGGAGAGAAAAAGAAACATGGAGATGATACATCACCAGCAGCATCTGCAGATGATGATCCAGAGTGCAGGTTCAGGAATGAGCTGACATTGTATGAAACCATGCCTGAGCTGAGTGCTGACAACAACCCCCTAACATGGTGGAAAACGCATGAAAGCACTTTACCTACTCTTGCCAAGAAATTTTTAAAGAAATTCTCAGCCCTCAAAATAAAATAAATGGCCCAAGCCAACCTCAGTCCTCTCTCGCCATAGCAGATTAGTTTTATTTTTTACTGGTTTTTATTAAGAAAAAGCAGCATGTCGACATGCTCTGGGGTTAGCCTGGTCTGTTTACTGTGAGACCCGCAGCGGAGAAGTCTTCATTTTTGGTGGTTTTCTCTTGTTCATTGCTCATTTTTCAATCGTTGTTGTTGTTACCGGCAGCGTCAGCGACTCACTCCATGTGCAGGGGCTTGGTTTCCTCCTCTCTGATTTTGATTGGCGGCTGTCAGGGTAGTCTGCTTGGCAACTGAGTAAAGAACGAATGTGATTGGTGGATCACTGCACAGCACACGCAGAGTCTACATGCAGTGTATCAGTCAGCTACCCTTGAAATTAGATGAGTTCATTCGCCTCCTATATCGCAGGCTCTGCAATGTGACTATCGCGCACACATACATCACGATGAAGATGCTCAAACGATATATTGTGCAGCCCTAGTGTGGATCATTAATCTTGATGCAGTGTGCAACCACACTATAGTTAGTGAACTATCAGCTTCTACCTGTTGAGATTTCACCGTGAGAAGTAGCACACATAATTTTATATGGAAGCCTACTGATGGAAAAAGTAAAACTGTTAACTACAAAATAAACCACATTTTATACGGTTTATATATAGTTTCACAGACACATTGTTATATTTTTTCTGGGTTGTGTGTGAAATCATTAAGAATAATATAAAACCAGTGTGTACACCACCAAGGTGAAATGGTTTTAGACTTTATTTTTGGTTGACACTGCTGAAAGTTAATATTGATTTGTTATATTTGTGTGAAACAGGTTTTTTTTTTAAACAATACTACCAATATGTTATAGTTCACGATATATAATATAACTCTTTAATTTATACACTAAGACCACCACTGGATGTTGAAACAAAACCTGTTTTAAAACAGTTTTATCATTTGCATTTTTCTTTATTTATCATATATTCATGGTTCCAACAGCTCAGGTCCCTTTAAACAACAGAATACACCTTGTGTAGCATACATGTGTATATTTTTTTGTTAAAGCTATCAGACATCAACATTTAGTTGTTTTGTTTAAATTAGTATTTATAGTTTAATATTACTTTAACAGCTCAGGGATGTCCTAGTAGAAACTTGTTGTTTGAGCACTTTTTTGCATTGTCAATTTGAAATAATGTTCTGTTTTTGATTGAAGGGGTGGAAATTAAAAAAAACAACAAAAAAACCCCAAATTAAATCGGAAAAATAATCGACTGATTAATCAATTATCAAAACTAGGTCCCTAGTCCCAAATAATTCAAACTAACTCCACCTACAGCAGCTACAACGGTAACATAATGCTGACAAACTGATGCTCTAGTATTAGTAATCTAATGATGACATATACACTCACTGGCCACTTCATTAAGTACACCTGTACAATCTAATTCAATCCAGTTCAACAGCTTTTCCATAAATTCTTCTTTTCACAAGTTAACACACGTTTTCAGTTTTTGTTGAAGTTGTTAAAAAAGTGATAATAATACTTTATGTTTATTGTTGAAGTCATACAAAGTGGTGGTGTCCTGGGGTGAATTATATTTAATTGTGTTCCTAATATTATTCCTCCCTCATGTAATGGTGTTTACAAAATACTCGGATCATCCTCCAATATAATGCACCCAAACACGCCACCATCACCCACTATGATCTCAATAATAAATAGTAGAATTATTCCCTTTCTGACAATGTCAACAAACCCTCAATATGTATAAGCTTCACAAATGTAGAATTTAAAGCAGAGCTGATTGCATTAGACTGCACAGCTGTACCTGGTAAAGAGGCCAGTGAGTGTATGATGACAGAAGGTCCAAACTAAAACTTTTACTTTAATACTTTTAGCTGCCAACACTTAGATGTTTTTACTTAAGTAAGATTTTTTACTTGAAATGGAGTATTTTAATATTACAGCAGCGTGTGTTCCCAGGAGATGTCAACCGGCAGATGGCGACTTAAGCCGTCCTGAAAGAATAGAGAATCTACTGTAGCAAGTCAGCTAGTTAACATTAGCCTACTTCCACAGATAACCATTTCACTAGAAGATAGAATATTTGAAATATGTGCAATCAGGCGTAAGAAACGGCAGTACACCAACTGCATCGACTTAATGTGACGCTTTGGGTTAATATTGTGGACAGGCTATGTAATGTTAGCTACTGGCTATCGACAACAATAATGTAGCAAGTGTAGCTCGAACATTCAACATAGTCACGACTTACTTTGGAATTGTTCACACATCTCAGAGACACAGGCTGTTTCTCATGCAGTATCCCAGTGCTCCTGCGGTATGCTCGATGACTGCTAACTACAGCAGGCCGAGGCTTTTTCTCCGGGAGCTCGTTAAAATGGTGACCATGATGGCGACGGTCGTGACGTCACGACGCATGCAACTGACGTTTATCACGTTTTCTAAAAGCAAATTAATAGACAAACAAAAATAATCGAACAAACACAATAAATAAATGAATGGAATACACTTTGTAAACCAAATGTGTGGGTCATTTCAGAATTGCGGGTACATTTCGCGTCTCCGAGAAAAAAACTTTGGTTATTTCCACCTAGAAAAATCTTTCCTGGATCTGTTTTGAATATGATTGCTAATTATATTGAATGTTCACCAATAATAATGTTAGGTGTGTATTTTGGGCACATTTTATATGTAAAATATTCATTACATGATTCCCACCCCACCAATTATTGACTGTCTTCAACTCGTGATTCACACGTTCAACTTGAATTAACATGAAATTATTAAGTATAATTCACAGTTTTTTTGTGCTAATCCTATAAATACTCATACAATCAATTGCACAGAGTATTTATTTTCTGTAATACACAGGATTTCAACATTAAAAATATATATTTTTTATCTGTCCCTATGAGCCGGTCAACTCTGTTATCTCAAAACATATTAAAAAAACCTACAGCATTCAAATAAAAACATGTGACTTGTACCCAGTGATGTCACTTTTGGAGGGAACTAATGTATATTAAACTTTCTCTCTCATTAATTTGTACAAAATGTTGAGAATACACCAGCAGTAGATTAATTATATGTCAAATCTGTTACTATGATATTCTAGTGAATCTGTCCGTCATTTTTTTTAAAACAATTATATGATGAAAATTCATAAAATTATAGTTTTATTCATGACATGTGGTATCTGGTTTTAAGCTAGCACTTGGAGTTAAGGCACAAAATGGTTGAAAATGTCAACTGTGTTATCATCAACTCTGTTACATGTGTCAAGATTTGAATGATAACAGAGTTGACGGTGACTAACAGAGTCAAAATGTTATTATTTTCAGATGTTCAGTGTTGCTATGAAATGTTTTTACATTTAAAAAAGATGGTTTTAAAAGTTTTAATGTTACTGTTTTTGGTCTTTTACGCATGGTTTGTCAACTATGTTATTCATGTCAACTCTGTTCACATCACCGTCAACTCTGTTTCTTTGAAGTTTTGTTTCAAAAAATGATCATTAAATATGTTTTATTGTTGACAAATTAACCAGAAGTTGTATCATAACTAACATTCTCCGTACATGGAATTTCATAGCAATTCATTCACTTTTGGAGCTATATTTAGAGAAAATGCAAACTGTAATGGCAACTTTCCAATTAAATGTGTCAATGTTTTTACTCCTGAAAAAAAGTCTTTATTTTAGAAAACTTAAAGTTGAATTAGTGGATGTAAAGACAAAAGTTCTCTTAGGGAAGACATAGTTTTAAAATGTATTACATTTCAGTACTATAAATATCTACCCTAATTTGTCTGTAACAGAGTTGACTGATGTTACTGTTAGTACGATGATTTTCAGATTAAATATTTGAAATCTTACATGTTTAAGCTTGGCAAATGCTGGAAGTGTTAAATTTAAAGTATTCTCTATGAGAATGAAAAAGGTTTAACGAAAAAAAAAGAAAAAAATTCTTATTTTTGTCTAAACTTGAAATGTACCCGCAATTCTGAAATGACCCGTATACGTTTTTCTACTAATTTCTACTAATAATCTAATTTTGAGACATACATGAACTATCTCCATGATCCAAAAAAGTAGGCTAACTGTAGCCTATTGCAATATGATTAGGCTAAATAGAAAGCTTTCTTGAAAGGCTGACATTTTTATAGGCTTATTCGTTTACAGTAAGCCTGCATATTTCTTTTCACTGGAGTTGGCCATGGCTGAAACAATTTGATCACACTTCTAGTTGACAAGAGTTTTCCCACAAATTTGTCCTTACTTTTAGATTGTATCGCGCAACCTCATTAATTTTTTTTTAAGACAGAGTATTACAAAAATGGTTTGCATACACAATTAAATGATTTTGTGAAAGGAAGAGGAAGGATCGAAATGATTTCATGTTTTTCATTCAGAAAGTAGGCTACATCATGCTTGATATTAATAACTAAAGGAGCATTTCATGGTGACTTAAAAAGTATATTTCATGACTTGGTTGTTACAGTAAATTACCATAAAGTGAAAAGGATAAGAAAGCACAGTGCCCCATATTTAGAGCTGAAAGATAACACTTGGAGTTTATGTTTTTGACATCATCACAAGGGGTTGTGTCAGATGAATGGCATGGGTTATAATATGTGTATCCACAAAATGCATGAGTGTACAATACTAGAGAAAATAACTCCAGGTTCATGCCAAGCGGAAAATAAGCGGAAAATAGTGAGGAGCAGAACTATGAAGCTGATCTATGAATACTATCTAACTAATACTATTAGTTACTATTAGTTAGTTACACTTTAGATACTACTATCTAATACTAATACTATGAATTACTATAATAAACAATCAGATAATCAATCAGATTAATACCAGGTACTGCAAGCTGTAGTAAGCTTCTCTTTAATTGATCAGTTAGCTAATCAAAGAACTCACATTAATTAAACTGCATCAGGTTCCAATGTTTCAATTTGAGAATCTAAGTCCTTGTATAAAGACAACAAAAGAAAAAAGGAATTTGACACAGTACCAGTTAAAGGTTTGGACACACCTTCCCATCATCCACTTTCAGAATGAGAAAGTGTGTCAAAACTTTATTATTTGTCAAAATTATTTCAGAATGTACCATTTCAGTATTTGTTTATTCATGTCACAACCTTATACTTCAGTATTATGAACTGACTTGTCATGGGTCTGACTGGTGTCCGTTGACTTTGTGTCAGTGTGTGAGGGGAAACCCTCCTCCTGGAAAGCAGTCTCAAATACATTCAGGATAGATTTGCGTACTTTATCCTTGAAATCTTGGCCCATGAACACATACAGCAGTGGATTCAGACAACTGTTAACAAATGCCAGGCTGGTGGCTAAAGGGACCCCGATAGTTATAACATGGTCTAATACTAGATTTGAAAAATTATCACTGTAATGTGCTAACTCAATTATATCCATGATGTGAAAGGGAGCCCAGCAGAGGAAAAAGGTGACAATAATGGCAGCAATGATCTTAAAGGGGCGACTTGAGTGGCTGGCCAGGGCACGGTTCCTCCTGAGACGATGGATTATCACAGCATAACAGGAGACGATGACACTGAAGGGGACAACAAAACCCAGGAGGAAGCGAGTGATGATCGTGGCCTGAAAACGAAGCAGTATTAACTGATTCACAGATGGTGTGTCTTCATCAGAAGAAACAAAGTTGAGGTAGCAGTTGATAGTGTTTTCATCATCAAATGATGGTCCAGTGTCCCTGAAGATGAAGTATGGAGTGCTAAAGAACAGACCCAGCACCCAAACACCCAGACTCACATAGGATGCCTTGCGTACATTTCGGTGGTTCTGGGCCCAGACAGGCCATACCACAGACACACATCTGTCCACGCTGATCACCATCAGAATGTAGACGCTGGTAAACATGTTAACAAACCTAACTGTGTTGTTCAGTTTGCACATGAACTTGCCAAAGGGCCAGTGGAAATCCAGGGCGATGTAAGCCACACTAAAAGGAAGGAATGCTGTGAAGAGGAAGTCAGCCACAGCAAGGTTGAGGAACCAAACTGTGTTCACTGTTTTCTTCATCTTGAACCCCGTCACCCAGATAACCACTCCATTTCCAAGCACACCCAGAATGAAAGCCAGACTGTAGATAACAGCAGACATGATGTTGAGGGATCTTCTCAGATCAGCATACTCATCATAAAACGTGTCATTTCCTCCAGATACACCTGTTGTATTGGTGTGATAGGAGGGTGTAGCATTCATCTCCATTATTATCTTGAGATCTGCAATGGCAAAAAGAAGAATGAATTTCATTTCCATCTCTCTCTTGTCCAAAGATTTGATTTGAACTGTGTAAAATTGTGATGATCAGTTTTTTATTTCATTATTCGTATTTTCTTGTTAGTGGTAAGGCAGGCACGCCCAAATCTCCATTCCATGCCTGTTACCAAATATGTGCCACAGGTGTCATGTTTGGGCCCTGTCCTGTTCACTGCTTATGTAAATGAGATTGTCCTTGTTGATAAACCACTTTTTTTATGTATATTCTTATACCTGCCATTTGTGGCACTCTGGCCCAGTTACTTAATTAGTGTTGCACTAGACTTAATTAATAAATGCCTTTGCCTTTGCAATAATCTGCATTGTCACCTAAAAGCTGAAACACTTTACACCTCTGTGTGACTTAAAGATCATTCTTATTGAAAGTTTTCTGCCTGATGGTGATTGCTTCCACTGAAGGTGAACATTTTCTATTTCCTGTCTATTTTATTGACTTGTCTTCATTGTTTTATTCTACATTATATTACAACAATTACTACTACTATTCTAGTACTAGTATTTCATAGATTTAAATAAGCAAATGTTCCTTTTGTCAGGATCCTGTTTTCCACTCTTTGCTCTTCAAATTTCGTTATCAGACTGATCAAACAGGCACATTATGAAACACTAGGCACATTACGCATGAGTTATGAAACACATTTAACCATGTAGGAAACATTTACACAAACTCTACTGGCAAAACCAAAATTCATCCTTTTTTTTCCAGAACCAACGACACACAGTAATCACCATAATATACAGTACACAATCCACTTTGACTGGGTTTAATATAAGAGTGTCAAAGAATACAATAATCTTGGCATCTGACTTTATTTACTTTTCAGGATCATATATATTGTTGATAAACTGTGATTGAAGCTTGACTTGTCCTACAAAAAAAATAAGCTTCCCTGTGGGCAGTAAAAATGGGACTGTGATTTTTCTCTCTATGGATTATGGAGATGTCATATATCCATGTGCTTCTGTCTCTTAGGCCTCCAGATTAATCTCTAGTGATGATTATAACATTCACCACTGCATGCTACCTGATAAAGTTGGTTGGGCTTCCCCGACTTTGCTTATTTCTAAAAAAGGCCTTGTTGGTAGTTCTCCATTTTGTATCTCATTTCTGCTGTTGCGATGCTCTGGCTCATACTTAACCAGCTTCAGTGCTGACAGTTTGCTCTTAGTGCAAGTATGTCATAGAAACATTTGTGATGCCACATGAAAGCAAACTACTTATCTGACCATTCTTATTACCGTTTCCCTTCCTTTCTGTAATTCTCCACTGAACCAGAACGTTGTCAGTTTTCTGTATAATTATTGACTCAGTCTGTCCTTGTTATTATAAACATGGAACAAAAAGTGAAATTTGTGTTTGGTAGATTATTTCTTTGTTGTAACAATGCTTCTTGGCAATAAATCGTATACCGTTGGGAAGCCTGTTTATTTCCCTTTTAAATGGTACCAGGCTGTTGTGGCTGTGTGGTTCTTCCACATACTACTGAGGTTAAATGAATAAATTGTTAAATTGCCAATATGTCTTGTTTCTTCAGACTTCTGTCATCCACCAGACAACACCAAATTTTGCAAATCTTTCATGGGCGCAACCCAGATACTGAGCTCTGCTGCTCATCCCACAAATGCATGTTCCTTACAAATGTGGCACCATTTAAAAGGGAAATAAACAGGCTTTCCAACCATATAAGATGTATTGAAGAGAAGCATTGTTACAACAAAGAAATAATCTACCAAACATACATTTCCGTACTTTTTGTGCTGTGTTTATCTCTATTATTCTGTCAAACTGTTAACAGAGATTTACTACAAAAGAGCATCAGCCAACAAAACAGGTTGAGCAAATAGTAACATTACTGTTCTTATACCCTGTTTAACCAAAATTGGATGCTTTATCATCTTATTTCCAATCTTGTGGATTCATATCACACTACAAATAGGACATTCTAAAGATAACAAAAGTACAGTACCTTTCTCAAAGGTCTCCAGTGAGATGAGTATGTCTGCAGCAGAATAAACTGCTCACGCACTGAGAGGTTAATATACCCCAATGTGACGACAGATGTGTCATCTCATGACACTCATCCGGTTGGGGAAACATTCACTTCTCTTTTTTGAAGTACGTAAATCCTTTAGCATCAGCTTCCAACCCACACACACTCACTGAACAATTGCTACTGTTTGCACCTTTGTTTTTAATTGTCTTAAATGTTCTTATGGCTCAAGGAGTGCTATCTAAATTTCATTATATTGTTGTCTGACCCTCAATATAATGACAAAAAAGCTAGTAAATAGTTGTTCATGCATTGCGATTAAAAACATGTTGTCAAATCTTCTTAAACCACACATTGTCTTCATTTTTTGAATTATTATTTGATTTTTTATTGATTCCTTCATATTGGATACACTCTACAAAAGGTATACAAGTCCCATTTTAAACACAAGCTGCAGGAAATAAACCAAAATCAAAGATCAAGATCTCACATTCAGACAGACAACCACATTAGCACTGATCACACCAGAAACAAAGACCAAGCAAAACAACAACAAAACAATCGAATAAAATAAATATCTACAAGAATGTATATGTAAAACTATTTAAACAATAGATCAGACAAATGAATGAATATAAAATAAACAAGCAAATGAATACAAAAATAAAAAACTAACCAATAAGTACAGATATTTATACACAAAAGTACAAACTAACTGATCAAGAAGGAAACCTTTTTTTTTCTTTTCACCTCCCATCCCGTACCAAACCCTTTCCCCAGCCGCCAGTCGAACAAATTCACAAAGAGGTCATTTTACTAAGAATTATCAAGATTAGTCCTGGATTCTATACCCAGGCTATCAGTAATCTTCTTCATGACTCTCTGCCAATAGGACGTAAAGTTGGGGCAATAGAGAAACATATGAAGAAGATCCCCTTGGTCAGTTTTGCATCCCCAACAGAGATTTGATTGACTCCGTCCTAGGCTACTCATCCTCACAGGTGTCCAGTACAATCTATTGAGTTTTTTAAACTAAGTAAGTTTAGACTCGGCATCTCTCATTGGATTTAGCATCTCCATAACATGTTTACTCCACTCTTCATCTCCATATGTTGCTCCTAAATATCTTTCCCACGCAGCTTTTAGGCCTATTGTAATGCCCTTAAATTCACCAATGAGGCTATCGTAAATTTTACTCGTCAGGTGAGGAAAAGCACTTAATCATTTCAAATTAGAACAGATAGGAGATTGGATAGGTGGTCTAGAGCATGTGGGGGCTACCTTAGACAGGGGCTACCTCTGAGCTGTAGAATTTCCAAAAGTCTATGCTATAATATACATAATAATATACATTGTCTTCAATGATAGATGAGCTAAATAATGCATATATACTGTAGATACAGTATAGTACAACATTATAACCTTTGCAACACATTTCCAGTGGTGGAGCTCTGGTGTTGACTGTTTTAATCAACATTTGGATGTAGGTTATATATTGTATGATGTCACAAAAAAGTCAAACTCAACTATTATCAGCATCTGATAATAATTTAGGGTTAACAAAGAGTTGTATAACATGGAAGGCAACACTCTTCCTTCCACTGTCCACTTGTATTTGGACATGGAATTCTCAAAATCCTGCCAGAAAAAATGATCTGCAGGAATCTTTTCTAACATGTTTTAAGAATGAAAATAGTACTAAGGGTATTTCATATGCCCTCATTGCAAAATTCTGGTTGCCCTTGCAATAAGATTTTTTCAGAGATTTCAAAATACCTATGGTGACAGTTTGGAATTCCATGCACAAAATAGCATTACTTTACTATTACTCAAATACATCAAAAGAATCCACAACATACATACATTAAAACATATACTATACAGTAAAATGGCACTCTATGCTTTAAGTTTAACTTTTTATTTTTATTTTTTACATGACTCCACATAAGACAAGCATACATCAGATTTGAACAAACCAATCAACTACATGATTGTTTATTGCAAAGCAATTTTAAAACATGGGGTTACTATTTCATTTTGGAGCTAATAACTGCTCAACTAAATCCACTTCTACAGTTTAGCCTAGGCAACATTTTTCCACAATCCACTCACACCCCTAGTTGACTACTCTTTTTAAATTAAAGACAACATAAAGCGGATATATCAAGTTGATTCTATGTATGCACTAAACTTATTACTGTATACTTACTTACTGTGGACACCATTAAAATTATATCATAAAAGGATAGGAAAGAATCTTATTTGCTTTTTTCCATGAAATGAAATTCATTTTAAAATAAATTCATTTTGATGTCTGAAATGTCTTACAAGTAAAATTAAGAAATTCATCAAGAATGTTATCCCACTAAGCTGATCACAGTAAACGACTTTGGGGAAAAAAAGGGATACTCAGCATATTTATGCATAATCACGGATGACTAGTGATGACTGGAATACACTTCAGAAGTCTGAAGTTTGCTGTCCATGATTTGAGAAACAACTGAATGTAAAACAGTTCCCTCTGCTGGTCAAGTCCATAACAACAATAAAAGAACAGCACAAAAAAGTCCATCATTTCCACACATTGAGAAATCAGAAAACACAACAACAAAACCAAAAACAACACAGAAAGAAAACGTAATAAATCTAAAAGCCAGACTTCATAAAACAGAAATGTTTTGTTAGATTAGATAGAAAATCAGCAATTACTATATGGAACTAAATTAAACATGTTTTTGGAGTATGAAGGGACATTTGATATATATTCATATCTATTATACAAACACTCTTTATTGAGATATCAAATTATTTTCAAATATATTCTTTAGCTAAGCTCAATTGTGGGCATTTGCTTCTTTATATTATTGCTGACCAAACCTTGACTTTCTAAGAACTAAAATTGAATTAAATTGGCTTCTCTAGTCTGAAACAGTAATTGTTGTCCATACCTTTTCTGTTTTCTGTCATTGTGTTTTTCAGTTTTGTAAATGTGTTTTAAATATTCAGTTTTCTTTCATTCAGTTTTTTTTCAGATTTCCTAGTGTATTTTGCACCTCTGGGCCACTTTAATTTTCCCAATTTCTTTTATAGACCAAACAAAAATGGATTAATTAAGGAAAAACAAAAACTATTTGATAAGCCAACTATGAAAAATAATTACATTAAAATCCTCAGATTATGGCAGATGGAAATGGATATACCAAGGGTGGGGTATGAAAAACATATACCCTTCCCCATCCCCCCAAAAACAAACAAACAACATAAAGGATCTCAAGTTAAAACTAAGCTTAGTATGCCATGCAGCTGTTACTTTATGCACAATAACCACATACTAACTATAAAATGTATTTATTACACTTTCCTGTAATTATGCTGAACACCAATAAACAATTTAACAAACAGGTGCATATGCAGCAGTCAAAATTTGGTTGACTTGGATTTCATGGTGTTGCCACATGGCAAGTGGAAAAAATGATGAATGGCAAATGTGGCTGTTAGAAGTAGACACAAATAGCCACAAAATAAAAAGTAATACTTAACCTACATAACTAGATTGTGTAATTGTCCACTTCAATTCCATTTAGTATTCACCCTAAATAATTGGAATGGGATCATTGGCAGATCTAAGTTGGAGGTGAGGGGCAAGTTGAGTGATTGTAAATGGGGAATTTGCTGATGAACTTAACACATAGACTGTGTGTGCAGTTTATCAGCAATACCATTTAACCTATTCTATATTCAATAAAAATCTGTTTGTTTATAGCACAATATGTTATGTGACAAGATAGACATAATGCTATAATGCAAACTGCCAGCATTACCATTTCTTTGCTGTAACATATAGGCCACAGTATAATTAAAGGCTGGTCATTAGCGTTTGTAGAAAACATGACAAAGAACAATTCCCTTTGTCAGTCAAACCTTATTTTGTTATTTTGTTGCCTGTATTGTATACATTTAACCATAACCTGATGTAATGTCTGTACTAAAATTATGGCTGGATTCCTGTTTCAAACACTGTATTACATATAGTATCCTAGGCACTGCTGTGGGTCAAAGAAACACCACTCTTATTCAAAAGGTACATGTAGCCACTTGGTATAACATTAAAAACATTTACGTTTCCATCATTTCAAAATGCTTTGGCCCACAAATGCATCAAAAATTAATCCACAACTAAAACAATATGCAGAGATTGCCTATAGGGGCAGTTACATTAAAAATGACAAAACAAAAAAAGCTATTTGGTATATACAATTACATTTGCTATGTACAATTATAGTATTTATTAATATCATGGGCAACTTTAAACTTCAGCATCAGAAACTGACTTCTCTTTGCTCCGACTGGTGACCATTGAGTTTGTATAGGTGTAAGAGCGAGAAACCTCCTCCTGGAAAGCAGTCTCCAATACATTCAGGATGGATTTGCGAACTTTATCTTTGAAATCTTGGCCCATGAACACATACAGCAGTGGATTCAGACAACTGTTGAGAAATGCCAGGCTGGTGGCTATAGGGACCCCAATAGTGGTGACATGGTCTAGTACTTCACTTGTATGAGTAGCCATGTGATTCACCAACTCAATTAGAGCCATGATGTGATAAGGAGCCCAGCACAGGAAAAAAGTGGTGATAACGGCAGCAATGATCTTAAAGGGGCGACTTGAGTGGCTGGCCAGGGTGCGGTTCCTCCTGAGACGATGGATTATCACAGTATAACAGGAGACAATGACACTGAAGGGGACAACAAAACCCAGGAGGAAGCGGGTGATGGTCATGGCCTGATGACGAAAATGCCTCAACTGATTCACAGATGGTGTTTCGTAGTCATCAGAAAAGGCAAAGTTGTTGAAGCAGTTGATGATGTCTTCATTGTTATATGATGGTCCAGTGTCCCTGAAGATGAAGTATGGAGTGCTAAGAATCAGAGCCAGCACCCAAACACCCAGACTCACACAGGATGCCTTGCTAACACTTCTGTGGTTCTGGGCCCAGACGGGCCATACCACAGACACACATCTGTCCACGCTGATCACCACCAGAATGTACACGCTGGCAAACATGTTCAGAAAGCTTATGGTGCTGTTTAGTTTGCACATGAACTTGCCAAAGGGCCAGTGGAAATCCATAGCTGTGTATGTCACACTCAAAGGAAGGAATGCTGTGAAGAGGAAGTCAGCCACAGCAAGGTTGAGGAACCAAACTGTGTTCACTGTTTTCTTCATCTTGAACCCCGTCACCCAGATAACCACTCCATTTCCAAGCACACCCAGAATGAAAGCCAGACAGTAGATAACAACAGACATGATGTTGAGAGACTGTCTCAGCTCAGCATGCTCATCCTTGTAGTCATACTCGTCATCGTCATACAAAGACCCATTTTTCCCAGTAGCATCTGTCATATTTATGTGATAGAAAGGTGTTGCAGACATTAGCTCCATCATTGTCTTGAGACCTGCAACATAAAAAATAAATGTTGAAGTAACTGAAAAAAAAGGGAAAGTGATATATAAATCACTTTCCAATGTGAGAACAAAAATAAGACCCAAAAAGGAGATTTTCTTTTTTAATTCTTTGGTTTCATGATTGAGCCCCATAGTTTTACAATATTCGGGTAAACACTGATTCATCATCTGCTTAAGTAGCTTGAGTGCTTATTTATTTAGTTACAGCAATTCAAATCTTGTATAAGCAATAATGTGATGTTTAATCATAGGCAGCGCAGACAGTCACACTGAGCCTGATAGCATCCTGCTACACAACACAAGAGCCACTGACTCAACCACTTTACACCCACTTTAACTTTTCTGCTTAAGTTTTCATCTAATGTAACTTACAAACATGAACACACGTCTTGCCCTGCACCTTAGCTTGTTGAACAACCAGTCAAACATTCAGAAGAAGCCAAGTAACTATAATTAGTTGTTCAGTTTTGGCATATTAAATAGTACCAGAAAATGTTACTTCGGACCTGTTAGATGCAGGTCTAGTCATTAGCTATTCAAAATTAGCAACACACATGGCCGGAAGTTTTGTTTCATTGTGAAATTAAAATAGCATAGGCCTACTTCCAGATACCGCTGCTATGTCAAAACTATAGGATGTGGTCAAAACGAAAGTAGTCAGCTATAGCTATATTACTGGAGATTTTTGAAGTCGCAGTTATATAGTGCTCACTCAGAAAAAACAGCAAGAAAGCGTTATAAATACATCATAGATTACACTGAGCTTGCATATGTGTTATGGTCTTGATTTTGACCTCGGTATTTGAAAAATCCTGGCTTGGCAACACACTGTCCATGACTTGCAGCTACTACTGTTTTCTGTGTTCAGTAATGTAACACTGATAGCCTGCCAGTGGCCTTTTTTCTTTATTCTAATAATATGTAACTATTAACAATAAATACAACAACATGTTGTACAACAACTATTTTTGACTATAAATGAAGATGATTAAATCTGATTTCAGTTGGACTTTTGGATTTATTTATTTATTCTTACTTTTAGCCTAAATAAATAACAGTGACTATTGATGCTGTGGTGTGAGGTTTACGGTTTTTTTGTTTTTCAATTTTTTTAAGTTGATCAGTCCACTTTTGAAAAATGGGTTTGCCAATATGTTCCGCTTCATTTTCTAGTTTGAAGATGATGCTGTTCACAGAGAACTGAAATAAATTATGGATAGGCATTCACAACCAAATCACATGTACGTGTATTTGTTTCTCAATTTTCTATTTTTCATTTTCATTTTTTTCCTAATGTTCAATAGTCAGCATAGACTAATGATGAGTATGCAATAAAAATCCCAGTTTAATAAGGCTTTGAAAATTATACATAACATGCGATAGAAATGCAAGCCCCGCACCAATTTGCCACTGAAAAACATTTAATGCACCCTTAAAACGGAAGCAGAATTTGATGAGCAGAAGCTTTTGCCAACCATAAAGTTGCAGAAAAAAAGTTCCCATTTACAGTAGACAGCCAAATAAACATATTTTTCGACCTCAAAAAGCAGCAAACTGTCTGAAACGAAGCGCTTCAAATCCCACACTAAACTTTATAAGGCATGCTGTAGCTACATGCCAACATCTGTTTCTTCTTTACATACTCGTTTGATTCACTGAGTTAAGTTTTCTGATATTTTATAACAAAAATCTACTGTACCTTTTTCAAAGCTTTCCAGTCAGAGGACGATGAATCTGCTGCAAATGTCACCCCGGACAAACCCCGACAGATCCCTGAAGGCTGGAGGACTCAGATCCTAGACTCATTAAATATGTGACGTCATCACTCACATTGAGGCGGGACCACTATCAGCACTCACTCCCCTCTCTTGAAGACCATTAAACCTCTAATACACTTTAGCAGCTCTTTTATTGAGAAAACAAATAGAACATTTACTTTGTTGATAGATGATGCATAATGCATTTATATAAATATGAACATGCAGTATGTGTACACACTACAGGCTAAAGACAATTCACTTTACACCCTGGACTGACAAAGCAATACCGTCTAAATAACCCTAGTGGGTATGAAAGTGCCAATCTAAAGTGTCACACAATGTGAATGTGTGAATTTCTTGCTACAACATGTCTGCCCTCAAATAGTACACAAAAAAGGCTGTGGGAAACTCCAGAAGTGAAAATACTCAGTACCTGAGAAAGAGCAAAGTCGTGACTTCTCATGTCCACCAATGATCCTGCTGCGTAATGTGTTTTTCTCTATGTGGCTTGAGCTCATGTTTGCTTGAGGTTAGGTATAATTGCTCTGTGTTGGCTGTTTGAATCAACAGCTGGGCATGTAGGTTACATATTCTTAGTGTCCTCTCTTTTCACCCTGCTTCGTGTATAAAAGTCACAACAGCATCTGTCAGTAATTTAGGGTTGCCAAGTAGTTTTATATGGTTCCTCTGTAGATCCAAACCTGAATTAAAAACAGTTCTGAATGTTGTTGCTTTTTCATTGAAATTACAATTTGTATTTGGGACACTTGCACAGGTGTTGATTGTCTACAGGATGTAACTGAAATTTGGAAACGCATACTAAGTGCATTGTCATCATTGATGTGTGTGACTGCCATACACATGGCATGAATTAAGAAACAAAGTTTAAAAAAGGAACTTTAGGCGATAGGATGAAATATTTTTGGTAGCAAGGGGAATGCTTTTCACTCATTACAGGAAACCCAGCATTCCTGAAACATTTGACTTTAAAGTACATGCCAAAAGGTGCACAAATGTAGGAAGCATTCTAGAATGGGACCAGAAGTGAATGGAAGCCTAAAACAACAGTAATTCATATACCTACTTCAAAGCAGATATAAACTGTAATATCACAACAGTTTAATCTTTTAAACCTGATGGGCACATTCCTGCTGCCTTTGTGTGTGTATGTGTGTGTGTGTGTGTGTGTGTGTGTGTACTGTATGTGTTGTTTTAAAAATATATATATACCTGCCCAGCTCCTACTGAAATTTAATCTAAAACCATACAAAGCACAGACTTGCTAAATAATCAAAAAGAGACCAAAGCAGAAGGTTTGAAGGAAGTGAAAAAAAAACCTCATACATGGTGAATGGTCATACACGGGACTGGGGATTTTCTGTTTAAATTAAGGCCTCAGTCTGGTGTTCTAAAAGCATAAAAAAACATGTGGATTGCACAAAATCTAATCAATCATGTAGAAAAATCTGCAGAACGCCATTGCAACAGGAAGAAGCAAAAAAATTGGAAGACAATAATATGAGCGATATGGAGGCGTGGACACCGGGGAGTGTTGACTGGAGAGAATGAAAATCAATCTGGTATCCCCAAAGTATAGCCCTACCTTTCATTGGGGAAGAAATGTGCCATCTGAGTTTGACTTTGTGGTCATATTTCCTCCCACATTGTTCCTCTCTACTCCTTGGTTTTGCTGCTCAACTACCCACACATTCATACATCTGTATAACATGGTTTGAGTAAATGGTTGCTTTAGACAAGACCTTTCTGTGGCAAGTTGCAAAACAGTTTCCTCATTCACAGTAACCTATTCTTCTTGTCCATGAAAAAACACAAGTAAAACTACCCTTTTGGATGGGGAATTCTTTTAAAGTTTTCTGGAACAGCATCACATTGCGTAAATGATATCTACAAGGATTGGCTGTTTTTGCCAACTTACCCTTCTTTTTTGGCATATTTGTTGCCATGTAAGTAATTAGTTTGACATTTACAGTGTAAATTCATTAATTGATGTACATGAATATATACTAAAATCACCCAAACTGCCTAACATTTGTGAAAGTGACACAAAATTTTACATCAAAATAGGTCTGATGCATGTATTCTTCCTTCTTATAACAAATATGTAACTGTAAGAACAGGTAAATTACATTTTGAAGATTTACAATTGAGGTTACACTAATAATTCAGACAAAGTTGCATTTTAGTGATGGTGTGGTGGCTTTGATAATCTAGATTACAACAGTTGTTCACACAGTGAAACACAATGAGGTTCAAAATCTTGAACTGATCAACTGTGGTGTAAGCTGCTAGAACCTGCCCAACCCTAAACTGAGTCCCCCTGCCTAAGCGTACACACACAGGAACTGTGTCCTGCCAATAGTCCAGATGTGAGGGGGAGGAAGAAATTAAACAGAGAGAGGGGAGAGAGAGAGAGTAAAAGAGTGAGAGAGCAACACCCTTATTTGAGTGCGTAGGAGGACTTGTCTTTGTTATCATTGCCTTTTTTTCTTGGACATATAAATATTCAGCAACTGAATACATCCCCACTGAGAGACATCAGGGACAAAAACAATTCCTTCTAACTGCAGGAAATGTATGAAATAAGCTGACCCAGTTAACTTATTCATCTCTACTGAAAAGTACGCTGCACTGTTCAGCTCCATTTGCAATACTAAATGATATTCCTTTTTTAGCTAGTCTAGACAGGATGACTGTTGTTTAATTTGGTTCTGATTCTCTTGAGTAACACATGCACCATTTTTTGTTTCTGTGCTAAAATGTATTTTTCACAATTTTTGCTGCACAGTCTTTCAACAGAACTCAAAGGCAGAGCATTTTGTTAGTGTCTGTAGGGGATATTAATAGCTATCCCAAGGCTATAGTTTGAGGGAAGCCTTCAGAGGCCAGGGCTTGCCAGAGTTCTTGATTTACCAACCAAACATGCAATTATGTGTGTGCCGCACAAATACCAATTTGGGTGTGTAAAACAATCAGCAGAGGTTTAAAGGGAATTTAGTTTTAGCAGAGGGTGGTATACGTAGTTGGAGTTTGGGGATTTATTATTCACTACAGCAGTTGGTATGGAGGGGGAGCAACCTGAAAAGCAAGATTAAAATGCATGTATGTCTGCATGTGTCTCTGTGTGAGACTGAGAATCCCTAATAACATACTCTTGTTCCCAGTGTCTGTGTAATACACCCAGCATTTTTCATTGCTGTGCAGTGCAAAACACTGTGAGCTCACAGCATTTTCTAAATCCACTTTTGTTGGGCCACAGAATGAAATGGAGGCATACTCACTGCTGTGCTGAAATGTGTAGATTCCAATTTACAAAGTCATAAAGACACAAATAGTGGGTATCTGCAGTATGTTGAAACCTCAAAAGTTTGTTGATCTTGTTGTGGTGATGACTGGAAAGCAAACCCTTGTCTCATGGGTGCGGAGAGGTCAGGAATTTTGTTTTTCAAGTCAAAACGGGTGCCAACTGCTTTCGCCCCTACTATAGCTCATTGACGTCTTTTTTCCATGCAATACACCACACATGGGGAAAAAAACTGAACCTCAATAACCTAAACCACTTCCTTACAGTCGTCCCTACTTTCAACCGCAACGCCTGGTCCCCCTCAGCAGACCTAAGGGATATGAATAATCAGACTTGGCTCTATCTGACAGAAAACAAGCCTGGCAGTGCATAAGTTATACAGATCTTTGACACAGTGCTCCCTCTGTCTGTTCGAGTGTATTTTGAGGTACAGTGGAATAAGATTAGGGGAATCGGAACTGGTTAAACAGGGAGCACCAGATGGTGAAATAAATGGGAATCTTTATCCTTTTTTATGTATTTTAACAAGTTAGGGTCAGAAATGCTGGAAATTAACACTGTATTCCTGGGCATTATCGAAGGTCAGTGACAGTTTTAGTTAGCAGAGATGGCAGCCAAGTTTCTTAACTCATCCAACTCATTGCATCCTGAACACTGGTTCTGCAGATTAATAACTAAACAGGCATCTGGTTGTCATATGTGAGACAGCAAAAGAGATTTCCACCTACTCAATTAGCTCATGGACTTTGGATTGGTTACACATTCAGTGATTTAACCTTGTCTAATAGATGCCACAGGAAGTTGCTGTAATGTGCCTTATGTTTTGCATTGAAAACATCACAGAGCAACGGTTTCAGTGACATTCAGTAAAATGCAAACAAGGTTTTTGCAAGAGTAATGCAACAAGATATTCACATCTTAACAGAAAGCACATTTCTCAACAGAATGTGCCAAGTTGTTGTACTACACGCACTTATTTGCAATCAAGGAACACAAGCGATGATACGCAGGTTGGAAAAGGAATGAGGCAGACGGTGTGTTTGCCACACAGTAATGAGAGGGGAGAACTTGCCTGTGCTGGATGGGAATGTGTTACATTTTATCCTTAAATGTATAATCATATGGTTTGGTTAAATGTACCCTCCCATTTAAATGTTTTCCCGTCTGGTGCTGATAAACACCTATGCTCATACATGAGTAACGGAGTCTCGTATCTCTTAGTGCGTCTCTAGGTGTGAAACATTAAGTCAGCAATGACATGCAGTTTTGTAGTTTAAAAACAGCAAGATCTAAATGTTTTTTCCCCCTGCTGAACTTAGACTGGGCTGAATTTTTGCTGAGTTATCAAAGTAATTTGTTTTTGTTCATTATTTTTACATTGTGTATATGATGCTCAAAAGTCTGATGAGACATAATCATGTAAAATAAACATTTAATGTCAATAAAAATGGACTAAAATGAACTGAGGAGAAATAGGGCAAGGCAAGGCAAGGCAGTTTTATTTATATAGCGCATTTCATACACAATGGCAACTCAATGTGCTTTATATAAAGTAGAAAAACATGCGATTTGAGAAACATTAAAACATACAATTAACCCCCCCCCCCCCCCCACACACACACACACACAATAATAATAAAAACAAAGTACAGAAAAATAGAAAGAGAGAAATAAAATACTAGAATAGAGCATTAAATAGATGCTTTTCGTGTTAGCATTTCATTTTACTGATAACCTTCAGGAAGCTGAAGCTGACCTTGTATTACATCTTCTGACTATGTTAGATTTGTCTGTGTCACGACTACTTCTTTGTGTCAGGATTGAGCAATGCAAAAGGAGAAAACACTTTCATATCAGGTGCAACACATACTGTTTTTTTCCAGGAGGCTGATTGCTGATAAGCATACAGCCTGTCAAAATGAATTAACACGCAAGTAAGCAAGTACAATACCACTGGTTAAGTAATCCAAGCTCTCTGAATGAAGTAAAATGGAAAATTTGCCTGGACCATTGTTAACCACATGAGTTACAGAACCAAGTCTTACTCAATATCCACAAGTGTGATTGTTAAACGGCCGTCATATCCAGTACATGATTGTATAATATACCTGTTGTGAAAAACTCCTGAAAAACACACACACACACACACACACACACACGCAAAAGCAACCCATTGTCATTGTAGCACTGATGCTACCGGTAGTGACTAAACTAAACTTATGAAAAACAGTGTGCTTAAACTAAAAAAGAATTGTGAGCTTACATTTGGAGAAAAAATGAAAGTGAAAATCACTCAATCATTAAAAACAAACAGCATAAAAGAAGTAAACACACATGTGTTGACTGAAAACATAGCAGACAAAGAGAAATCCCAAATGGAAATGTTAACAATTCAAATTGTTTCTTCATCCAAGTCATTTTCCCCACTGATTTACAAATTGAATTGAACATTTTTTCTGTCTTATATGCTGTATATTAAACCCAGTGTTCTGGGGAAATGTAACACATGTTTAGTGTTTGAAGTGTACCTCTGACGATAAAAGACCTTGAAAAAAGGGAGATAAGAGGACTGAAATACCTGAAACTACGAGGCTGAGGGCACAGTAATCTGCCAGCCAACCTGCCAGCCAGACTGACAGAAGGAATCCAGCCAGACTGACAGAAGGAATGAAGTTTGTACTTCTTCTGACTCTCTTTGGAGGGGCAGGTATAGTACAGAATTGATACTGAATGTTTGATGATGGTACATCAAGTTAGTATGACCTACAATATAAGCCAATACACTACTAACATAATTTGCTCTGTTTTGTCATATCTTTATTCATAATTTAAACATCTGCAGTTGCCATGAAGGAAGGCGACAGGATTGTTGGAGGGTATGAGTGCCCGAAAAACTCTGTGCCCTACCAAGCGTCTCTTTTTGACGGGTACAACTTCTGTGGAGGGATTCTTCTGTCTAGTGAGTGGGTGCTCTCTGCTGCACACTGCAAATCGAAGTAAGGAAGATGCTTACTAATCTCTGAAACTCTGAAACTTAAAATCTAGTCTTTTCATGACTTAATAAATGTGACACACTCTCTTGAATATAAGTCTTGAGCACGGAGCAGCAAGAACATATAAGTAATTTTTAAGATGTGTTTAATTCTTCCAGGTCAAATGTTGAAATACGGCTTGGAGAGCATGACATCTGGGAGCCTGAGGGGACTGAACAGCACATTATGTCTGCCGAGTTTATTCGTCACCCTGACTACAACTCCCGATCACAGGATAACGATATCATGCTTATTAAGCTGAGTCGATCTGCTACTCTGAACAGCTATGTACGCCCTGCTGCACTTCCTTCAGAGTGTGCCAGTGCTGGGACAATGTGCCAGATCTCTGGATGGGGGAGTCTGCGTCCTAGTAATGAAGGCTGTGAGTTATGCGCTGTGAAACAGTTGTGAAGTTCAGAAAAAGTATCTCACTGTTTGAAAATGTCCCAAACTGAGCTGATTTAAAGTGGATTTGTTAATACTAACACTCTTTTTCTTGTACCATATATAGCGAGATACCCTCATAATTTGCAGTGTCTGGATGCCCCTCTCCTCAGTGATGATACATGCTTTAATGCATATCCTTTCCAAATAACTGAAAACATGATCTGTGCTGGCTTCCTGGAGGGAGGGAAGGACTCCTGTCAGGTAATTTAGATATCACATATTGATGTGAAGGATACCACCATGAAGACTAAATGCATCTCTTTCATCCTCAGGGTGACTCTGGGGGTCCCATGATGTGTGACGGAGTGCTGCAAGGAGTTGTGTCTTGGGGGAATGGCTGTGCTCTGAGAAACAAGCCCGGGGTGTACACAAAAGTATGCAATTACACCTCCTGGATCAAGAACACCATGGCATCTGGCTGACTGGAGCAGATTTGAATAAGATAAACATGGCTAGATCAGTAAAGTCAACTGAAATGTGATGTGTGTACAGTGTGGTTTATCAATGTGTCACTAGAATGTGTATCTATAAATATTGTGCTACTTCCAACACTAACACACCAGTGATTCTTCTACAAAAAGCTAAAGGTCACACCCAGACTTTACATTAAACTGACTGACAGGTGTTTTGTTCACCAATACCTGAAGTGAGGGGTGCCATTAAAGCCACTTGTGCTCATTGCCATAATTCATAGCTTTGGTAAGCATGACTGTAAATCATATTGGTAATTATCTAGTGAGTGTAACATCCTATGTAACAGATGTAGCTGCCACCAGAGTATGAAAAGTATTTTGTTCTACAAGTAGCCAAAAAACAACTCTGACTCAGAGTGGCATTACAATGAATGTTGCTCACAATCTCCTCAGTTGAACATAAAACAGTTGAGGATCAAATGTGACATACACAGTCAGCCAGCAGTAAATCACAAAGGCAAAAGAATGCTGCTACACTGCTCTCTGTGGGTTTGAAACAGTAAAGCATGTTGCACACACTGGCTACACTCCATAATCACTGATTGAGGAGCACAGTGTCGTATTTAGTCAGCTTGCTCTCCATTAACTTTTGTAGCTTATAAAGAGTATCTGAGATTACAATTGGAGTCCCGTAGTGTACTGCTTTGTCCTTAACTTTAATGCCAGTGCAATTTAAGCTTTGAGTAAAATGGAAATGTAGGTGGACACTAGAAACTAGAACTTGATGAGTAAGTTGAACATCTAAAGAAGAAGAATGAAATGCCCTTAGTAAAACACTAAAGGCACTAGTCTGTAACCTCTATGTGAAAGGGCACACATTTTCCATCAAACAACATATGACAGATATTGGAATACTCCACCACAAAAAGGTTTGGTCGGATTTAGTTTGCTTGGGTGTGGCAAGTGTAGGAAGAAGCAGAAGAGTGAGTCACTGAGCAACTGCTTGACCACTAAATAATGACTAGTGCCTAACAAGTTTTCTGGGGACACAAAGCATGTGCACAAAAAAATAAATCGTCTAAAGCATGCTGCACTTTTTTTTTCAAACTTGGCCTTGGACAGGATGTTGATTTGGACAACACAGATGTCAGTGTTTTCAATATTACAAAATTCCACAATCCGTCTTTACGGGCTACTTACAGGTAACAACAACTTGGTAAAAGTTCTGCAGCTTGAAGGACAGTTGACATCACTGACGTGGCAAGTTTAACAACAGTTTAGCAGAACCCTTTTAATAGAAACTGAGCTCTAAAAAAGGGAAAAGGAGAAATATGGGTAACTATATAAATATATAATAGCAGACAATAACAATATTATAGACAAATTAGAAAAAAAAAATTAAAACATTCACAAAAAGTGTATTATTTGTATCCACTGAGTTTATTTTATTGATTTAAAGTCCCATAAGAGATGCTGATCAGGTGACAGAAAATGTGTAGTTGTAAAGTACATTTAAGAAAACATACACATCTCTTGGTAACATAACATAACATAACATAACATAAGATAAGATAAGATACATTTATTGATCCCACAGTGGGGAAAATTTATTGCTACAGCGGCTCAAAAAATAGTGATAGGGAAACCAGGTACGGTTGTAACACTTTTAGCAATTTTCCCAATAAATCAGAAACCATTTACACTGGAACAGCTAATTTGCTATATTAAAAACTTTAATGTGTCAACTACAGAAACAATGTATGAAAGTGCTTTTAAGAAATATATTCAGGTTGCAAAACGCATTTAAAAACAGTGACTCCAATGTTACAACCGTCCCAGTGTACAGGGACAGGTTGTAACACATGCCAGGGACGGTTGTAACATGTCTACAAGGCTACATAATTAGGAAACAAATAATTAATCAACAATATCCAAAAGGGTAAATATTACTTAGCATTTATGTTATTGGTATTGTTAATTAGTTAAAATTAAGAAATGGTTACCTCTTTCATATTACATAAAAAAAACTCAGTCAAATTGTAAAGCAAGAAATGTCTATATTTCATATAACATGCTTTCTCAAAAAAGTTCAAACATGCAAGGGGACATTCCTTTTCATTTAATTTACATGACTCAGAACAAGATCACATAGATAACGGCTTGTGGAGCACAAACATAACATAATTAGAACAGAATACCTGTAAAAGCACACGGCATGGCTGAAATACAACAAACAACAAAAGACAACATTCCCAAAAAAAGAGTAAGGGGGATTGGGGTGGGGGCCTTGGTAGTCCACATTAGACTACATTTGCATTTCACTACACATTATTTGTGTGTGACAAACATGAACAGAACATGTCCTCAAAAAATGTTAACCAGGCAACAGAACATGGGTGGGGGGACTTTGTTGTCTGTCTGTCTTCCTCTTCCTGATATTTGGCATGCTGTAAGCAAAGCAGTGTTTACACTGACTATTATCATGCAACTTATTATCATCTCTTAACAACTTTTTAATAATTAAAACAAGCATATCATTTTTTTTATTTTTTAAAGATATAAATTAAACTAAAAGAAATGTTTGACATTTCAAAAATGGCTTGTGAAGGCATTCACACTAACAGCTGCAAGGCGACAGTCTACAATTCATTGTGAATGGAAGCCAGCAGCAACATGGAGCTATGCTTCTGACGCCTGACACTTGTGGCTGCATGTGTACAAATAAGCCAGACTTAGCTAGTAATAAGTAATAAGACACAGTGAAGCATCAACCAATCACATTTCACCATTCCCATTTGGCTAGCTGTGGTGATGTTATTTAGTTAGCTGATGTTATGCTAGCTAAGGTTAGCTTATGTGCATCAAAAAGTGAGAACACTGCATGACACAGGGACAGTTGTAATAAGGCGTTACAACTGTCCCTGTGTCACCAGTCATGTTTCTCCCTCATGCTCTAGAGCTTGACTGCTGATTAGACACATGTTAACCATTTTTATTTTTAGTTTACAAAACAGTGAATTCAGTAATAACTGTTTGAAGTCTTAGATATTTGATCTCATGACTACGGTGGCCGAGACCCGCCATAGCTGCAAATAAAAGTAACGCTGCAAACAAAAACAAACGCTGCTGCAAATAAAAAGAAACGCTGCTGCATATAAAAGAAACGCTGCAAATAAAAACAAACGCCGCTGCAAATAAAAGAAACACCGCAGCAAACAAAAAAACCCCCACCGCAGCATATAATAAAAAAAACGATGCAAATAAAAAAAGACACAACGGAAGTGGATTACCGGGGACTGTTTTTGCCGAAACACCGGAAGAAGTTGTTGCTTGTACGTGTAGGCAGAGACATTTGGTGTAGGTCAGGAAAAGACGTAAAAGGGACCGTATATGGTTTGTTATTTGTGTTATTACGTTACGTGTTGGACTAAATACATGGACATATTGAGGAAAGTATTTTGATGTTATGGAAACAGATTTCATATTTCACAAGAATGGATACTTGGCGAGCTGTACAGAAAGTCCTGAGTCATAAGATGATCGTTGTGGATAAAGGGAAGACTTTGAAGGTATGTAGAGATTATAGCTGTTTTTACTTTAGCTGAGTGACTGAATACTATTAGGCTGTGAGCAACCAATATAATTCGTGAGTGGTCTTGAATGAATCAGGGCAACCTATGCTTTCTAACAATGTACGGCATGAATAAATATGTTTAAGGGTTGGTGTTTAAAACATTCAGAAGGACTTGTGGCTACCTCCCAACCTCCGACCCGTCCCGTAGGCGGAACAGCGTGTTTTAAGTGTCTGCAGTTCCGATCCTCATCCCCATGTTGGCTGAAACAGACAAGTCACCCTCAAACACTACCATTTTCACTTACTTTCTAGTTCGTTTTCCAATTCGGAGTCCTGTTGTTGTTGTGTCTTCTTCCGGTGTTTCGGCAAAAACAGTCCCCGGTAATCCACTTCCGGTGTGGCTTTTTTATTTGCATCGTTTTTTTTTATTATATGCTGCGGTGTTTTTTTTTTGCTTGCTGCGGTGTTTCTTTTATTTGCAGCGGCGTTTGTTTTTATTTGCAGCGGTTTTTTTTGTTTGCTGCGGTGTGTCTTTTTATTTGCAGCGTTTCTTTTATTTGCAGCAGCGTTTCTTTTTATTTGCAGCAGCGTTTGTTTTTGTTTGCAGCGTTACTTTTATTTGCAGCTATGGCGGGTCTCGGCCACCGTACATGACAGTATCCAAAAAATACATCTGATAGAAAAATCTAAATTTTTACCTCAAAAACACTTGTGTAGATAAATTCTCCTTAGTGCTGCAGATTTGGCTCCTTCTTTGAGGGCAAGAAGACAATCTAACTGAGCATATGCACAGAGAGTATCATCACTCTAGCTTGTTTCTGATTGGAGCAATTTGAGGTGTTACAATCGTCCCGTGTTACAACTGTATACTGTACCTGAGGGGTATTGTACGAAACTAAAATAAGGGATTAAGCTGGGATATGTTAGTTATCCTGGCTGAATTTAGCCTCAAGTCGGTTGCATGAAAGCAGGTTAAATTTAACCCGGCCTAGTTACTATGGTGATTTATTCTCTGCATCTAGCCTGCTCCAGACCAGGCTAACAACCAGGCTAAGATTATTCTCAGGGATTTATCTGGCAGTTCTGTCAATCGTGTGACAAATTAATGGGTTTTACAGCATTTCCATGGTCTTCTAAATATGTTGATATAATAGACTATATTGTCGTTTCATTAAAGTCTGTTGACTGTTTAATTGCAACAGTCATTTTATAGTCATTGTGGTATCATTATTGTGTATAATGTACAGTAGATTTACTTTGTACTATTTACTAGCCGATACTCACAATGTTACTTGGCTGCCTCTGAGGCTGAGCAGCATCTGGGTCCTGTTACACGTTATTTTCTATTAGCACCAAATCACTGACTTCATATCCATTATGGGCTAAATGAGCAAGACATTTCCACAAAATTGACATGATACCTCAAGCCTGGAGTCCAGCAACACTGTCTCCTCATCTGCAGAAGTGCATCCTGCAGCTGCAGATGTGCCTTCCCCCTGCCCTACACCTAATTATAATAATTGTTTGCACTTAATTATATTTCCTGAGTAGCACTTTTACTTGCCACATTTAAATCAAAGTTTAATTTAATTCAAATCAAAACTGTTGATTAGTGGGCTTGGACAGTAACTTCTTTAGTCCTTTAATTGTAATGTTGACAGTTCTTGTGGAGCACTGTTGTATTAATTGTACTTTTTTTTTAAAGTATATTTTTTGGGCTTTTTGCCTTTGATATACAGGTTAGTAGAGAGAGACAGGAAAACTGGAGACAGAGAGAGAAGAATGACATGCAGGATAGGAGTGCTTGGTGCGGGATTTGAACCAGGGTCACCTGCAGCGAGGACTGTAGCCTCAACACATGGGGCGAGTGCTCTTCCCACTGAGCTATGCTTAACCCATTAATTGTATATTAATTGCACTAATTACACATTGAGCCGATCCGCGATTGTATGCCAGGCTTTCTCCCTTTCCTTGATTACAGTGCTTTGTGCTTGTGTTGCCTTTTTTTCTTATAATTTCTTTAACCTCATCATGAAATTCCATCAGGAGCTGTTGTTCAGCGGCTGTGAAGAATGACGCGCAACACCTTTCCATTTTCCAATCTGTGATTCTGTGATCGATGCTGTGGGTCTATTTGAGAATGCCGTGAATACGCACTTATCCCAACTATCTACACCTGGCTTGACATAGCCGCGCCTTTTCATCCTGGCTCAGCAAACGTGCAACCGAATAAGCCAAGATGCGCCGGTCAGACTAGATCAAGCTGCGCTTGCTCAATTATCCTGGATTTCTTTATTCTACTTTTGTGCAATACCCCTCTGGTCTCCTTATAGAAAAAACACCCAAAAACAAACCTATACAACAATAAAATAAAAAACTTAATAAAAGGACCCTAAAATGCAATTATAACATATATAGACAACAATAAAAGTAAAAGCTAAAAAAAAGGACCCTAAAGTGCAACTATGGTGCAGCATTGTACAGTCTGACTGCAGGTGGAATGAAGGGCCTGCGGAAGAGCTCCTTCTTACACTTGAGGTGTATTAATCTGTCACTGAAGGAGCTGCTGAAGGCCTTCGCAGTCAGATGTCCCAGTTCGTGCCTAAACTCATTGACTGGCACAGGTCCCATACATGACATCAGCTGCCCGGTGGCTTTCACATGAGTCTGACATGAAGCATGTTGAGCACCCAGCCAGCTCCATGGGTGTGGACCTTAATGAACGGTCAACAGATTTACCAGTAAAGAAACTCTCAAGGGATGTAATCATCATGGTTAAGTCAGGATAGTCGCGGCGACTCAGTGAGTGAACCAGAAAGGGCAGAGTCTAAGTGGAAAATGTATCAGACAAAAGCTGCGACCAAGCTCCTATTACATCACACAAACTCTTTTTCCCCCTACTTCGTCTTTTCTGTTCTTTGGTTTTTTGACCTGTGCAGTTTCAGAGAGTGACCAGCAGAGGGCACCATCCAACTTTGGTCATGGGTTGGCTGCACCCTCTGTAGTTAGCCTACTGGTGTGTACAGTGTTCAAGGTTAATGTGATTTCATATCCCCACATAATGTTCTATGGCCGCACAGTTTCTGATGCAGTAGAACAAACTTCCCCTCCAAGACTGTGTCATGAACTAATAACTGTTTATTAATGATATTTGTTCACAAATTGCCTACATCTCCACAGCAGGCAGGTTGGAGAAATAACATAAAATGCACTAAAAACATCGCTATAAAATAGTGGAAAATCAGTTTAAAGGCTTGTAATTTACTGGTTTACCAATGGTAAAGAGGTATGATGTTTGATGTTCGCTGTAAGAGGTAAATTGCGGTCAAGATGAGAGCAAATCGCAGATAAGGCAAACCCAAAAGTGCCCCAAGCTGAAATAAGGAATAAGAAACATAATCAAATTTATTAAAAGTTAAAACAATGGTGAAATGTACAAAATTACAGGGAGAACTCATGAGACAAGACTTTCACCAAATCGGTTGATTGCTCTTGGTGTATTTGAGGCTCATAACAATAAAGGTTTAGGATCCATCCTTTGGCAAAGGTCACACACTTGGTAAAATCTCCATGGTAAAATAAAAAACACAAAGCAGCCGCGCACACCGATGTCCTCAGTCAGAGGGACCACCGCCTTGCTCCTGACGCAAGGCTGAGTCAGCGGGGGCGCGCGTAATTGACAATTCCCCAGACATAAAAAGCGCGCTCATGGCTCCATCCCGTATTCATCCTATCAGCTTATAAAGCCAACAAACTTCACGCCAAGTTGCCAGACAAGAGGAACACCGAGTGGATGTCCCGCAAATTCAAATTCAGCGCAGCTTGACATCAGGTAGGATTAAAAATACATTCATTATCATACAGTATGTTAATTAACGTTTTTTATTGCGGTTTCGTTGATAAATTAAAGGGCTAAGTATTATTAATAATAATCATCATCAAAACTTACAAACACACACTGTGAAAAATACTGTAATTTAAATTAAAACAAAAATAATTTAAAAAACTTACTGTGCATGTCAATAAAGATTTGAAAAATAACACATTTCAAATTTCTACTTGTGGTAAGATATTTGATGCTTTAACTTAATCCATTTATATTTATGTCATTTTAGTGATTTTATACTAGCCTAGTTCACTAAATCAATTGATGACCAGGTGTCAATTTAGTGTCAGCTACAGCTTTGTATCAGAATGACTTGTTTGTGTGTGTGATGTTTAAGTAGGCTTAGCTAGTATTTTAAATTCATACATACAAACATCTATGGAAATCTAACATTTTAAATGTGTTAGACATCATATCCTTGAATAACTTAAAATGTATTACAAAGACAAAAAAGTAAAGAAAAACAGATCGATTATGATTATTACAAATCATTCAGTCCTTGAATTCACTGTAGTTTATTCTATCACCAGAATTATTACATATATGCAATAGGGCACAGCTGTAAGTTATACATAGTCTTGCATTCACAGTCTAGTTAGAATTTAAAAAAAAGTAGAGATTAATGCTATTTGTAAGCTTGGCAGCTGTGTTTTTTCAAAACTGTAGCAGCAATTAGCACAAAACAACTAATTCCCTTTAATTAACTCTTTTTTCCAAACCACAGGACAGTGGGTGTGTGTACATTTTTAGCAGCAGGGATCTATGTTTATACGTATACAAGCCATACTAACATGTGGTGTCTTTGTGAATCCTAGGTATAGAAACACAATGCAGCTGAAGGCTTTTTTAAAGAGGCTGAGCTCAGTAGTCCGAGCCGTCCTCACTTTCCTCTTTGCTCTGGTGGTACTGGGTGTGATGATATGGGCCTATGTTGACGGTTTCCAGCTAGTGACCTCCAGATATGGAATCATCTCCTTTGGCTTTTATGGACTACTCCTCTCACTCCACGTCTTTGTTCAGAGCTTATTTGCCTTTGTCGAGCACCGGCGGATGAGAGCTCGCACAGAGCCATGCAGCCTTACCAAGACTATTGGCTTCACTATATCCGCATACCAGGAGGACCCTGTCTACCTCAGAGAATGCCTCAACTCCATCAGAACCCTCAAGTATCCCCCTGAGCTGCTGCGTATCATCATGGTGGTAGATGGGAACTCAGATGATGACCGATATATGATGGAGATGTTCAGAGAGGTATTTGCGGACCAAGACCCTGGCTGCTACGTGTGGAAGAATAACTACCACACATGGGACCCCATGCAAGCCGAGCAAGTTGCAGCAATGGGCCCAGGAGGGGATGCTGATTATACTGTCGGAGAGGATCCACAACGAAAAGAAGTAGAGCGTCTGATCCAGAGTCAGAGGTGTGTGTGCATCATGCAGAAGTGGGGCGGCAAGCGGGAGGTGATGTACACAGCTTTTAAAGCCCTTGGGTCATCTGTTGACTACATACAGGTATGTAATTTACTTTTAATCATTTACATACCATACGTATTTCTTTTAATTAAAAGAAAATCATAGTATTGCACAATTTTAATGACATTACTCTTTTTGTCCCTTCCCCAGGTGTGTGACTCAGATACTAAACTAGACCCTCTGGCCACGGTGGAGCTGTGTAAGGTGTTGGAGAGCAACCCTAAATACGGTGCCGTGGGAGGAGATGTGATGATCCTCAACCTTAAGGAGTCTTACATTAGCTTCATGAGCAGTCTTAGGTACTGGATGGCTTTCAACATCGAAAGGTCCTGCCAGTCTTTCTTCGACTGTGTGTCCTGCATAAGTGGTCCTTTGGGTAAGAAAAGTACCCTTTTTTCTACGTGTGATGTGGGTGAAAGGAATGATTCAGCATGTTAAACAATGGTAGTCATGGCTTTAATACATTGCTGTAACTAATTTAATCTAATGTTTCATTGATTGCTTCATAAAGGTCTGTACAGGAACGACCTCCTGCAGCAGTTTCTAGAGTCTTGGTATAATCAGAAGTTTTTGGGCACGCACTGCACATTTGGTGATGACAGACATCTTACCAACCGTATGCTGAGCATGGGTTATGCCACAAAGTAAGAAGCTTTTTTTCATTTTTATGCACAAATATAGCATAGGAAACCAGAACCCTCAAAGGATTTAGAATATGACATTTTTAATTGATTTTTTTTTTTTGCCATGTCCTTTAGATACACAGCTCGCTCAAAATGCTACACGGAGACACCTGCTCAGTTTTTACGCTGGCTCAACCAGCAGACTCGCTGGACAAAATCTTACTTCCGTGAGTGGCTCTACAACTCAATGTGGTGGCACAAACACCACCTCTGGATGACCTATGAGTCCATCATCTCAGGGGTTTTCCCCTTCTTTGTGACCGCCACCATCATCCAGCTGTTTTGGACGGGCACACTGTGGGACATCCTCTGGATCCTGTGCTGCATCCAGTTGATCGGGCTGGTGAAAGCAGCTTATGCCTGCATCCTGCGCAGAGACATTGTGATGGTGTTCATGTCCCTTTACTCGGCTCTGTACATGACTAGCCTGCTGCCTGCTAAGTACTTTGCCATCCTCACAATGAACAAAAGCAGCTGGGGGACGTCAGGCAGGCGTAAGATTGTGGGGAACTACATACCCCTTCTCCCCCTGTCAGTGTGGTTAGCCATTTTATTAGGTGGGCTTGGTTACTCAATCTACAAGGAGAGTAACCTGGACTGGTCAACTCCAGCCAAGATAATGGAGACTGAGTTCATTATCTTTGGATGTGTGGCCTACATATGCTACTGGCTGCTTATGATGGTCCTATATTGGGTTTGGTTCCGCAGGTTATGTAGGAAACGCGCCAAAAGTTACACATTAAGTGTGTAGATCCACAGCGTCCAGTGAAGAACTAAGAGCTAAGCTGTTTATTTGATTTTATTTTGTCTCACTTTTGGTAACTGAAGAAGGAAGGGTTTTCGTGCAGCTACTAAACCAACAAACTTAAAAAAAAGAAAGAAGGAAACACAAGTATAGGTCATATTGGAGAAACGGATGACATAAATGGTACCAGAGCCATTTTTGGAAAAAATGTGAGAAAAATATCACTAATATATAAAGACAATAGTTGGATTTATATAGAAATGTTTTTGCACATTTAAATCGAACTGTACTGAAGGCCTTTTGCCCCATCCACTTCTCAGGTTTCTCTTATTATTATGAGAGAGAGATGGCATTCCATCAAATATTTATTTATTAAATCAAAAGATTGGAAAACTATTAAATAACTATTTCATTCTTTATATTAAAGGGTGTCTATAAGGGATCTTGTTTCTCTCTCAGTGAGCAGAAAGAGCACAATTATGCTGTGGCCGAGAACCAAAGCATGGAATGACTTTCTGAAACCTGAAACAACAGATAAAGATGTTTAATTAAATATTGTATATTATATGGTTGCTGTATACATGCTCTGTTAATATGTGAAGTACTGTGACAAAAAATGTATGTACATTGTTCAAAGTGATGCATATTTTAATGGCTGGAAATTGTCGGAAAATGTGAACAAATATGTGAACGTGTAAAATGAAAAAAAAATTAAATATATTTTAACATGTAAACTTATGATGTCTGGATCAAATTCTGCGGGGGGGGGGGGGGGGGGGGGGGTAGCGACTTGCCTGTGACGGCGCACACCTGAGTGAATTGTATAAAGTGTTTGTCAATGGAGAGATTAGGTATGGAGACCAAAAAGCATTTTTTCTACCAGGCTGTGAACATGTCAATTTCTGCTGTAAAGTTGAACATTTTAACATGTGGCTCTGGGGGACTGACTCGCTTTTGTAGCCATCCTCAAGTGGCAATTGGAGGGACAAGAGTTTTTGGCATTTCTGCATTGGCTTAATTTTTCAGCCACAGTGGTTGCTGCCTGTGTTGTACAACAGTAGATGGAGTCGTCTGTCACTTTAGGCCAAGTGTAAATGACAATTGTTGGAGTTGTCAGATTAGGCAAGCCCACAAAGCAGGAGAACTTCACTGGAAGCAAAAGAAAGATAATTGTATAGTGAAATAAACATACCACAGATGGATGAAGAACCTGTCAGACAGGGGGCTTACCCAATCAGAGTAAGATGTCCGAGCCAAAGGATTAAAGTTAATTCACTTCCACTTCCTATATTTTTAAACCCCAGCAACACACTGAGACATAAACTGCTCCACCCTAAAGACTGCACACCCAAACAGAAAGAAAGCAAACTAGTTTATGCAGTCCAGTGCAGTGAGGGATACACAGACTTATATTTTGTAGAAACTAAACTATTGTTAAACAAATGATTCAACCCTCCTTGAATAACCATGATTTGGTTATAAACATTTGTGTTGACCGAAAAATCTGAGTTGAAGACGCTTTATTTAAGAGCATGATTTGTGACATCACTTCTACGTTGGGGCCAGTCGTAGTCAAGTATTAAATTTACTGCGTGATGGGCAAAACTTGAAGCCTCCTGTGCACAGTGGACTGAAAATCGACTTTGAAGTGCAGTAGGAGGCATCTTGTGTCTATCAGTTAAACTTTTGACCTGAAAAATATTTGCATATCCCTCCTGTTTTAAGGAGTTAATTGAACTTTTGTGTGGGAAAAACATATTAGACCCAATTAATATTAGTGAGACAGTGAATGTCCACAGGGTCACAATCTAAACAAGACTGTGCTGATGACAGAGTCGTGAAAATGTCTTAAGGTGGGCATCACACTAAGTGACTAGGATCTCCTAGAATAGGAATCATTCATAGATTTGGGAGCAAAGTAGCCTACATCAAGGCTGATATATATTGCAAGAAATGAAATAAGTTTCCATGTACAATTAGATAGCTGATATCGTTGTTTCCACAGATAAACAGGGTTCTGTCTGCCACTCCAAGATAACCACTTTTACCATCATCGAGACGGAAATTTGGTTGGCAACGGGAACATCCATGCAAACACAAACACAGAGGGCTAAAATGGTAAACATGAAATTATAGAAGAGTATGTTACTGTGATAGTAAGTGTGAAAGCTCCCTCTGGGTTGTTGGAGGCGTCATTATTTTTTGAGGTTACAATAAAAGTTGTGTTAATTATGATTTGTAAAACATTTAGCTTACAACAATCCCCACTATCAATAACTGAATAATCTTACACATATTTTTATCACAAACATTATTTAAAATGATTAAAGATCAGGCATGGGTTACTCTATTTCTAAGAAATACATTTTATATACAGGTACGTATTACAATAAAATGTATTTTTAAATATTTTATGTGAAATCAAAAGACAAGACATGTATATTTTGACTATAGTATATTTTGACAGCCTCAGTATCTGTATAATGCTCAGGGAAGGACTTTACTTTTATACCTTTACAACTTTACAATTATACGAGCAGGGCGGGGCGGCAAGTAGTGATGATAGGTGAAATATTTTTTACGTAACATGTAGCGTAGAGCTCTTGCTTGTAGCTATTTAGAGAGTAGTACAAGTACAAAGGGAGTGGCTCTTTTGTAATACATATAAACAATTGTGGGGCCGTTATTTACTTACTAGAGGAGGAGCATGGTTGCTACACTTCCACTGACAATCAGTAGTGGGGCAGGACTAAATAAACAGGCAAATCTTTAGGTTCAGCACAGAAACATCATCATAAATAAGGTGTTCCCAGTTGCATAAACACCAAAGTGACTCTTGACCATATAGATTAACAACTAAATACTTTTTTTCTTAAAGTCAAGCCCAGATTTCTCAGTAATCTTGATATTTCAAGGGTGATGGATTTAGACATTCTGACATTAGGTGTGGATGGGGAGGATTCTCAGTGGAAAATTTCTGTTAATAATAACAACTATATACAGTGAGTGGAAACATGCTTGAATATAAACTATATACAATTATGTAGCAGTGAATCCAAAAATCCATGTAAATAAAACTTTTAAAGACATTTAAATTCTGGTCTTCAATATTTTATTGTCATTGTCATTAAATACAAGACGCTGTGTTTTATTCAACCCATCCAGGACCCATGTGATTGTCCTTGTGAGTAAGTGAGTTTATATAGTACATTTGTCCTGAAGATCATCTTCATAGCAATGATAGGAGGAAAATGGAGAATGGGACACAGGACAAGACCTTGGGGTACACAACAACACAGAGTTTCATAAGTTGATGCACACTGACAAAGGAAATGAAAAACATATCTAAGAGAGGTAGGTGGAGAACTAGTCAAGAGCTGATACCCACTGCCTACGTGGAGGCCAAGAACAGCTCCGTATTTTCTTTTAGGTGCTAGTGAGAAAACAAAACATGACTTTACGATTAGAATTTCATATCTTTGAATTTGAAGGCTTAAGAGATGCCAAAACGTTGCAGAGCAGTTTATATATTACAAGGCAGGATTTTGCAGTGTAGAAATGTATCATGGAGGCGATCATTTTATGCCTTGTCATAATGATCAGCATAAACAGCAGATATACACAGCATTCACAAATGAAAATGAATGTAGGCTTGCATGTATTTGATTGCTCTCTGTTGTTATTAGTTCCCTTTCAAATGAATGAATTCATGCCGGGCTAAAGTCTCTCAGTCAGAATATGGTGGTTCACAAGCTGCACTGAGATCCAGCAGTCCCAAAACAAAGCATTCCCCTACATTACCATTCATTGAGATGTCAATTGAGGAAATGAGAATTTGTCATCTCCACTGTCACTCAGCTGATATTGTGCATTATCATTTCACAAGAGTAGACGTTGACTAGACGACCACAAGACTACTAGCGTCATCAGGAAAAAGTTTAGATACTACGTAGCAGATGATATCTGCCTGACCTCCCACCAGATTGTTAGTGAGTCAAAACCTTTGATGGAACTTACTGTAGTTTGGGAGGCAAGAACAGATTTTCACATGAGTAAAAGTGTCTGGATTTCCTCAAGAGTACCATTAAGGTTACTCATTGTATTTCATAGTGATACTCTGTGTTTGGTCTCTAACAGCAACAACTTCACACTTCTGCCAGTGATAGTCTGTGCAGACTGTAAAGCAGCCAATGTGGATCTCAAAGCTTTACCAGAAAGAAACAGTTTCTGTACAGTTAGAGGGCCTCAATGAGTAAGGGAAACTTATCCCGAGATAACAAGCAAACTTTTTTTAGGAGGAAGCCAATAGTCTGACGAAGGCTAGCATCACCTCCCCTCAAATCTGTTTTCAATTAGTTTGTCCTCCCCCACCCTGTCTGGGCCTCCCTCCCTGACATCAATGAGGAGGGATAGTTTCTGCTGGCACACATGTTGGGGCGCATGTTTCATCTGTTACCAATGGGAAACGGAAGTATGTGCCACAAAATGTTGTGTCACCTTCAGCACCAACTTTTTTGTCTCGTGTTCATTTTATCTTAGCTGCTCTTATGTCTTTGAGGAAGCTGTAATTCACAAAGGAGTGTGTGAATTTTTCCCACCAATCAGCAGTAGCTTTTTCCAGAACGTATTAAAAAACCTCAACTGTGGTCACAATCATGATTTCTTCCGTCACGGCTGATGCGCTGACTTTATAATTAATACAAGGTGAAATGCAGGGAAGACATACACTTTGATGGATATTATGATGCAATGAAACACCAGAAAAGCTCTGGAGAGTTAGTATAAGAAAGTTTGTTATAATTAAAATGTATAGTTACACAATTAATCAACAAGTTTGTTTTTTACTTTTTTGCTGCTGTGGTTTGTGGTTGCCATTACCTCTCCAGTATTTTCCACTCTAGATTTATGGTCAATATTTTATTCCTTTCCATTTACTCCTTTATGTAGTGGAAAAAAATCCAAATGAGGAACAGTTTAGAAAGACAGAAAGAACATATGCACAGTACAATAGTAGTGAAGTCAGTTAAATCATTTAGTTATTTTTGGCATACAGTATTTGGACAAATGAAGTTGAGGGTGTTCCCCCCAGTCTGCAGAGAGAGCTTTCATCCGACTACTTCAGCATGCACAGTCATACAGGAGGAGCTGCCATCATTTACTGGAACTTCCACATATACACATAGTTTTACATTGCATACCAGCAGAAACCAATCAGAGGCCCCAACTTTTCCCAGACTTTTTGAGGTCACTGTCTGGAGCTATCAGGGATGAAACATATGTTTGGGGCTTGTCAGTGTTATTTTAAAAAGATGTAACAATGCATCATTTCACACTGTTAAGTCAAAATTATATCAGTTTCTGCAATATTTCATGAAATATAGATGAGGGAACAAATTATGAGGTTTGCCTCTTTAGGATGAATGTATTGTCTATTACCCCAACATCTGGCAGAACCTAATCATACAACAAAAGAAATACTGTAGACTATTCAGTGTAATTTTGAAAATGCCAGAATGGCACAGTTATTCCCCTGTGGTTTAATCACAAATCAGATGATTTCTGCTTGAGATATTATGTGTGAACACAACAAGGCAACAATTAAGTTGTTATGCATGTTTGCCAAAGGTCAGCTCTATTTAAAATAAAGTGATAATGAAGTCAATTCACATCATAACAGTATTTTCTACATGAGAATGGCTTATTTACAGTGGTGCTCATGAGTGTTTGGAAATGATGACAAATTGCAACAAAACAAATAAGTAAATAGTCTTCCGTTGCTTCTTTGCAATGTGACTGATGTACAGTGTTACACACATGAATAAAAGGCTTAAAGAGTTCTAAGTTACAGGATAACCAGAGGCATTACACCTTCAATCCACAGAAACATTCTCCAGTAAAGGGAAGATTTATGACTTAACGAGATAAGATTTGATTTATGAGATAAACGCTGAAGGGTTGTTTAAAAAAAAAGAAAAGTATAACCTAAATGATATTTTAACCACTCCTCTCTGTTGACTATTACCTGAGTTGAGGACCAAAGGAAAGAAAATTCGGAAAGGACTCAGACTAGCAGCACCACACAGTGTAGGACAGCAAATGTATTTAGATGTTATTGCACATCTGTAGAGTTTACGTTTCCTGCTGTAAGTCTTGTCACAGTGCTTCATTGGTTGCCTGAGCAACAAAGCTAACCAGTGGAAAAAAATACAAGCAATATGCCCATTAAATGACAAGTTGAGTGTTGAGTCATTTTTACTATATTTAGATGCTTTCCAAAACCTTTATAAGACTTGCACATCACACTCAGTCCTCACATTGTGTTTTCTTCACTAACAGGATCATTCATTGAAGGAGAACGGTTTCTGTCAGAAGAGCAGTCAGGAATTAAATAAACTCAATAGATAAACAGGTTCCTATTTAATCCCAGTTCATCTTACTCATCATCTATAGTTGTCTATTGAGTTTCAACATAGTGTGACAGAATGATTATGAAAAAACCCTTTATATTATGAGGTTAAAACAATTTGTATTGTTCTTTATATAGAATCTTTAAAGAATAATTAGACATCAGTTTTATATTTGAGGGTGCTATGTAGTTATAATGAAATAAAATTCCGGAGGGTAAATGTAGTGCAATGAATAGTAAATAAGTGATTTCGGACAGAGCCAAGGTAATAAGTTGAAGGTTATAACAAAAGGAATTGAGTAGCAAAATGTCACTATTACTATAGAAGGACTGGAAACTAATTAAAATAGATTGCATTTATACTAAATATTCTCTATGTACAGTAATATCTGTCATTCTTTATGTATTTATAAAATTAGATGTTTGTACATTTAAATTTAGCCAAAAAGCGGAGATTGACACAGCTGAGATGTTGAATGTTGTGTAGATAACTGATTGATAACTTGTTAATACACTGTTTACACTGAAGAGTTACAGAAGTAATATTGTGCACGTCTAACCTGAATGAAATGCGATTTAAAGGACAGGTTCACAGTTTTTCAAGAGTGTCTTAAAACAACAGTCACATGCTCATTTTAACACTCCATGCACACTTTCCATGCTGTAATCATTCTTCCTCTACATTTTGTGTAAAAATGCATTTAAAGGTTTATCTGAAGCTGCGTCCGAGGTAGTCATATCAAGTGGATATCCGCCACATTTAGCATCAAATTCCCTCTTTGTGTTTCTTCAGAGTTTCACAAAACAAAAAGAGGGCATTAAAAAGACTGTGTGTTGAAAGGTATCTTCTTGATTTGACTTATTTAGATGGCTAAAGCTTCATACTACTTGTTGGATCCCATCTCTTGTCTAAGTGCATTCTAATGGCCAGTATGAACAGGAGGAATGATTATGGCAAGAAAAACCTACTTCAGTTTCCATTTGGGCACCTGGCTGTCATTTTAAGACGGACTTGAAAAATTGTGAACCTGTCCTTTAATAACAATGGGAAGATTTTAAACTGCCTTTCACAAGATAATGGGATATAGGCTACCTTGAATTTTAAAATGCGGCACCAGTATTGTTAGGTTAAATGGCCACAATGCTGGTTAGGTCAGCAAAATCCAATATTTCCCATTCACTGTAAACTCCCCTTAAACAGAAGTTATGTTTCCTAGCAACCAATTTACACATCAATAGGTTAGACATTTTTTAAGTTTAAATGGTGCAACCTAATTTATTCCTGGATTTAAAAAATCAATTCGATTGTTATTCTGGAGTATAAATGTACCAAAAACATAGTTGTTAAAGGAATAAATAAAATATTTGAATGACCTTATTCTTTTCTCTTTCTTTCTTGGATGGGGGTGTGAAGCTCATTCTTTGGGGGAATTTGAACTGGATTTTTCTTTAATTTCTATTCTCATTGTCTCTGTGACAGTCTGTGGAAATCTGATGGTGTGTTTTTGTCTTTATACTATATACTACTATAAGTCCCTTTCTCACAAAAAAAAGGGCGTTGAGGTTTTTACCAGGTAGGTACCTGTGTGGGACGATTCCCAACAGAGCAGACTGTGCAGTCAAATATCTCCTTCTAGTACCTGGAACCACCAACCACAGTTACAGTTTGTTGCCCCGCAGTTATCAGAACAAAACAGAAGGTTCTTAGCAACTATGCAGCTACTAAATATGAAAGTGAAAGACTCGTAAAAGACTAACCCTATGGCCAAGTGTGACTAGCTTTTCCTCTGCACCTCTAAAGATAAGATGTCATTGAGAAATATAGCTAATCTCTAGTTTAATTTGAAACAGGATCTGGAAAGTAAGATAAAATCAACATACTGCATGAATTTACACTGAATCATTTAATTAATTTGACCTGATGACAAGGTCTAAGTAGATTTGTATGATTTAGTTTTAATAATTTAGTGCATCTGAGGCTGTAACTATGGATAAATACAAACCACAAACAATACATGTTGTGCTATTTGAGTCCATTAGTTTGATACAATAGCTTTATTTTCAGTCATAAAAGAATGCATTGTGTTCACATGATCAGAAAAATCCTATCAACAGCCCCCCAACAACCACATTCAATTCTGACTGGTTGGTTGAAGCACATTTGATTATTTCTATTTATAACATTAATAAACAGTTATAGACTTACCAGTTAACTATCAGTGACATTTATGCGACTCCATAGCTGTGATGAGAGAGAGGATTTCATATATATATGAACAGTGTAAATACTTGTGATCGTGTTTACTTTTGTGTTTGTGTGTGTAAGCGTGACAGTGTGTGCGGGTCACATTGACCTGAAGCAACCAGGTATAGCTTGCAAAGTGTACAATCACTAAAATAAGTAATTGTTTCTTTTCTGGGTCACTTTAGAAAAAAAAATCATCAAAGGTCCACCTTGAGATATTTCTTCAGGTCATACTGACCAGAGTACAACAGGATAAATAAAGTTACATAATGCTTAAGGACTTCTGCCATTCACTCTTGACTGAACCACAAAGGCAGACTCTGACATCAGAGGGTTTTTGTCGAGGTGTTCAGCTTCGTGGGTTCACTTAAATATAGTGGCAAAGTCTGTGTTGTGTGTTTAGAAAAGTAGATTTTGCAACAGAAAGACTTCCCCATCCTTGGATATGATTCAGATTTGTTTTGTTGGATGATGACTTTCGTTTTAGCAACCAAATATCATTTGGAGCACCACCCTGATGTGACACAATTTAAATGTAGCCCCAAGGTTCAACAACAAGTTCAAGTTGTAGCAACAAGTTCAAGATCTAATTGCTCCCTGAGTCTGCATGTTGCTGCCTCCCTCTGGCCACCTTAGGGCTCAGCAGGGTTTAGTTTTCTTACTTTATTTCACCAGGACAATCCACTCAATATCAATGCTGCTTTCCAGGGTACATACAGTATATGGTTAAAAAAAATGAGACAAACACATTAAACAGTCCAATGATCCAGTGTGCTGGCGTCCAAATTTCAGTCCACATTTAGGTGAGCCTTTTTTGTATCCTAGCAGAAAAGTCTCTTCACCAAAAGTTTTACAAATATTTAAGTTTTTACAATCTATTAACAACTATGTATATCTTTCTTCCAGCATCACATGATTCACTGAATCCATGTACAGTCATACCCATTAAAAACATGTTTATACTTGTCTCCAGTCAGTTTCACCTCATCATGGTTTCTATCTCCCCTAAATCTTTCAAATCTGACTCCCGTTAACTCCCTTAACTGACATTACTTCCTCTCTCCGTCCTGCCAAAATGTACACCAGCTTCCACCCTGTCTGTATTCAACACAGTATTGGCTGCTCCTCTCCATATGTTATAACCCTTTACCACTGTTACAAGATCTCTGTAGCATCCATATCCCCCATCTGTTACAATGACACCGATCACAGTATTATTGATGAACCAGATCAAGTCTAACAGAGTGGCCACTGAAACACAGAGTCATCTTTTTTTTTTTAAACTCAATGTCAGGCCAAAATGTCCTGCATGATCTTAAAAGGCATGGAACCTCTGTCATGCTTAGTGGGAGCCAGACAGACATAAAGATAGGATGTGGCCTTGCAGGAGCTACACTTTTTTAAATGTGTGTTCTTTTTTATCTTTTTTTAAATATGTTTATTGAATCCAGACAGAAATGTCCATCCACATTAATGCAGTCAGTATCTAGTTTTTTGTTTTTACAACATAAACACATACTCCCCAATTCCCTTAATAAATAACTCTCCCAACCCACCCAAGGACCTCGTATTAAACCACGTAGCCATTATGCTGTTTGTCTAAAGCCTTGATAGCCACTCACATCTCAGTCATGTTGTTAAAGCTGACGGACCGGGGGGATCAATTCCGGCAGGTGTAGTGCAACATTATAATTTCTCCTACTGTGAAATTAAATGCAGGAGGCTTGTTCAGTGATCTGTGGCCAGGTAGGACAAAAGTAGTCCACTATGGGGACACCTCACTTGAAGGGAGATGATTGAAGTAATTGAGTAGCAGCCTCCAGTGTGGGTTAAAGCTTCCAGAACAGCCTCTAAGTCTAAACTTGATTTTCTCCAATTAAAGCAAAAATAGATTATCATGTAGCCAGGCTTTAAAATATGGAGGCAAAGGTCAGAGATGGATTTGAAAAAAGATTGCCAGTAACTAGATAGTTTAGAGCACGACCAAAACATGTGTGTCAAATTGCACGGGATCTGGGAACATCTGCTACATGCTTCACTAGTACTGTCTGGGTAGAGTTTGAAAGGTTTTTCTTTACTATAATAAAGTACTTTAAATTGAATAACAGAAAGTCTGGTGCAACTGGTCGACGAGTTGACAGTATTTAAAGCCCTTTTCCAGAAAGCATGATTAAGATCAATTTGTAACTTGTTTTCTTAGTTTGCCTTAGTTGGAGTCAGACGGTCGTAGAACATACAGGATATGGCCTTCCTGCAAGGTTTTTGCCTCAAGTACCAAATCTATGCCACTGAGGGATGGGGCTTGAGGGAATAGGGGTGAGTGGGTTCTAGCAAAATCTCGAAGTTGGAAGTACCTAACAAAATCTGAGCTTTGGAGAGCAAATGTTGAACACAACTGTTTAAAACTGGCAAAAAGTCCATCTATGTATAGATCGCCCAGGAACCGAAGAGCCTTATTCAGTAGAGGGGTGAAACCGACATCTAATTTGTGTCCATATCTTTATTGTATTGATTACTATAGCGTTAGAAGTACATTTTGAGAGTAGAGTGCTACATATTAAAGCTTGGAGTGAGGAGGAACAGGAGCTTGCTTCAGTCTGACACCAGCTTAACTGGGTTGAGATGAACCAAAGTAATTTTTTGGCATGGCAACCTGTTGCATGCTGCTGTAACTGAAAGCTTGTTTTGAGATTACTTTTTAAATATGGTACAAAAAATACAACAATGACAAACAGTTTCTTACCTAATTTCTACATTTATTTTTGCAAAACTGGACACTGCATTATACTGAATCATATATTTTAATTAATTTTCAATTTTTGCCACAGTTAGTGAAAAAAGTATTCACATCTTTAATTTATATTAAAATACATTTGAAATAATAATTCCACAAATGATCACAAATCAACTTAATATGTCCTTGACGGTGTTTGTGAAGTGTGAAGTGAAGTTTTTTCTCTTTTTCTAGACATTTTTGTGCGTATCATTTTAGAGGCTCCATAGTTATTTCACAGGTTCAGCTGCGACATTCCACGAACAAGCTTATTGACCTCAATCATGTCTCCCGAGTGCTAGAGTTGGTAATTGTAATTTTCTTAGCCTCTCCTCATATGAAATATCTTGGGTTAGACCTGGTATCAGTTTAGTAGAAAAATCCCACACTCAAAATTTTAATTAACCAGAAGTACAAATGTGTAATCGGGAAAAATAGATTATTATGCAATATTATTGAATTATTTGATATCTTAACATGGATGCAGGATATTTTGTTGAAGCTGGTTTAGTTGAATCTATAGCTTAGCTTATATATTTTTGTTAATGTCATCACAGCAATTCATCATATTTTATGAGCTAATCATTTGTTTGCACATTAAGTTTTCACATTTTAAAGTAATTGTTGTTGAATCTAGTGGAGCAAAAGGCACAATATTTGCCTGAAATATAGTTAAGTAGAAGTTTACAGTAGCAATAATACAATCAAAGTACTCAATTACAGCACTAGTGAATATTTAAATACATTTCAGATTTTCTACCACAGTCTGATATAAATGAGAATAAATGTTCAGCTCAGTAGAGCAAACAGCTCAGTATGGGCATCACCGCTAAAGATGAGCATCCTGCCCTCTAGTGGTGAAATGAGTCTCACACACACAGGTTTTCTGTAAGACATGACGTAACACTCAGTGGAAGACCAGAGGCTTAATGTAATGGCTTTATTATATACACTACATGCATCTTCCCAGTTTTCAGGATCCTAAATCTTCATCTCCACTTGCTTGCTCAGCATGACTTGTTTCCGCTGATGCTAAAGACCAGTGCAGAGCCCTGCAACATCCAAAGAAAAAGTGGGAGATGTGATAACACCTGACATGCACATCATAGGCATAGAGCATCTTGAATTCACTGGATGGGTGTGTATATACAAATTTCTTTTCTACTACTTATGTCTGATATTGTGCACATAAAAGCTGTGTTTTACCCCAAGGTCAGGAATAACAGCAGCAGCAAAGCAGTTAAACAGACAGTGAGAAGCAGTGATGATGGGAGGAGGAGAGGGGAGTGAAGAGGACCACCAGGCGCAGTGAGTAACCACCCCCCTGGGAGCAGAGACAGGTCAAATATCTCCTGCAGCTCTGTGTGGCCTGCCACAACCTGGGGGGTCACTTTGATAAAAAGAGATTGAGATGAGGAATATGCAGGCAGGAGAATTTGAATATTAAGGACATCAAGTAAAAGATGAAGATGAATGAATAAGGAAGTTACACAAATAATCGTATTAGGGAGTAAATTAATCACTTCTCATGGAAATTTTCCACAAATATATTTGTATCTTTTTATACATTACTGTCATCAATTTACTACATAAGTTATGTAATTACTGGGTTCATAAACCCCAAGTGATAATGTTGTAGGTGTAACAATACAAACTGTAATCATAAAGAGAAAACACATGCAGAACAGAGCAAGAAGAGTGTGAGAAAACATTGTGCCTGTAAGCATTTTCATGAACACTTAATCAGAAAAGACTGTAAAAAGTAAAGCAATATACAGTATGTGTAAATGCTATTATGCCTATTATGTTTGAAAGCAGTTATATTCTCTTGAATTTTATGAGATATTAATTAAATTTGCTCCACTTTCTTTCCATTTGTCTACACTTGGGCTTCCCTTTTGCATCCAATGTCTTATTTCTTTTTAAAGATATTATTCTCAATGCTGTAAGCAAATATCAATCTGTTTTATAAGTTATAAAAAGTCAAGTAAAATCTGGACCCATTAAAATGTTTACACCCTGAAGTTTGCCTTCTTTGACTTAGATGATGTAGATGAATCATATTTAGCATATTTATTTGTTAATATTAAAATATTGCATCTGTATCTTCCAAGTTAGAGCATTGACCGCTATCAATAATTAAGTCTTTCTCCCAAAAGGGTCTTGGAACAGTCCAAAATGTGACTTGTTACCTGTGAGATAGTAGTACAGCCTGACAATAGATCGTTGGCCTGAGTAGATCTCACACTGGTAGGTGCCCTGATGCTGCAAGCTGGTTGAAGGGATGGAATAGAGCCTGTCCACCCCCACAGTGACTTCTTGAAACTGATCCACCTGCTGGGTTTTCACCTGTCCATAATACATAAATATACTGTAAGCAGGGATCATTTCTGCTGCTCTGCACAGGTGCAAAAAACTGATTTTATATGATGAGAAAATATGCTGTGCTAAAGGAATAGTGTGACATTTTGGAAAATATGCGTATCTATTATTAGCGCTATTATAATATTAAGCTACAGTCTATAGACAGTTAGCTTAGTATACAGACTGGAGGAAGAAACAGCTAGCCAGGCCAAAGGCAAGATTAAACTCCTATGGGGCCCCAGGGCAAAAGTTGATAGTTAGGCCCCAACAGACCCTGTCTGTACACCGTACTCCTGTTGGAATGACTATTGATTAGTCAATTGACATAAAATTGATTGGTAACAATTCCTAGAACTTGTGAATAATTTAATATATATATGAATAAATAAAATTTAAAATCTGAACTTTTGCTATTTTTGTCCATGACAGTGAACTCAACAGGTTTGGCATTCTTACTATTGGTCAGACAAAACTCATCTAAATATGTTAACTTGGGCTTTAGGAAATAATGATCCACATTCTTCACTATTTTCTAACACCTCAGACCTTGAACACTGAATTGATTATTAAAGAAATGTAATAATCAATTAAGGTTCCAGTTTTTATGCTAAGCTAAGCTAACCATCTCCTGGCTCCAACTTTATATTTGGCAGACAGATATCAAGTTGGTATTGATCTTCTCATCTTGGCAAAAGAAGCACATAAAGGGTTAATTTAAAGGTACTGCACTGGCCCCGAATGATCCACCACACTGAGCCTACCTCTTCTGCAAACCTCCAGATCATCTCGATGTCATTTGGTAATGGAAACGGCACATCGCACCACATACGGATCCTGCTGTTCTCTGTTACTTTAATTTCTTTAACTGAAATAACATATAGCCACCCACATGCACACAGGCAGAATCATGCACACACACATACACACAGATAACATTCACAGGGGGGCAGCTCTTGCAGTCTGAGCCCTCCTTAATGATAATACTTAAGCCCAGTCTCTGAGGAGTGGAGTAAAAGTGATGATATGCTAAACAGTGGCTGTGCTGTACAGGGTTGATATGCACACCACAGTGTGTGGGAGTCAACTGTCACCTTGCATAAAGAAGCCAAGGACTTAAAGAGTACCTTGGGGGCTCTGTGCAAAAGATATAATGTGTGGAAATAAAACATCGACTTGGTCTCTTTTTCAAATCCTGACTTTCTGCTAAGAGCATTTCAGGGATCAAAAGCAGAGGATTTTAAGGATCAAGAGTGAATGCTTATGAAGGTGAAAATATAGTTATGTAAGAATGTGTTAAGTCTGGATTAGTACATCTTTTTTTCTCATTTGAAAATTGTGATGTAACAGAATCAGTAATCCAATATGTTGGATACTCACCTGGACAGTCAAGAGGGAATTTGCAGGAGTCATACTGGCAGGTAATACAGTTGTATACTGCTCCTGTACTCTGAAAGCCTGATTGAAATGAATACTGTTCAGTTTCTAAAAAGAAGCGTTCTACAAAGACAGGAATTATGAAATTGAATAACTGAAAAGGCACTAACCACATGGAGGAACACATCCAGAGACTGTGAAATAAACAAAAAATGGTGAGTTTAGATTACCCAATTTAATTTCAATCAGATTACTTTATTTAGAGCCAACATCCAGATGTCAGTTCAACCTGACTGCTTCCTTTATTCTCCACAGCATTTGAAAGACTGTAATAACATACTGTAACTAGCTTATTACAGAGTGAGAGTACAAAGATCAGAGGGAGCTATAATGACCTAATATAGGCCTTACTATAGATAAAAAGATGAAGGCAGAGGGAAGAGACCATGTCTCACCTCTAGGCAGTTTGGAGGCAGCTGCGATGAAATTGTCTGCTGCTGTCTGCAACCTTTCTTCATACACTGTGTCTGATGGATGAAAAGAAGGAGGAGGAGGAGGAAGACAGAAATATTTGGCTCAACGTATCCTGCTCAAATTGTGTGCTTTAGGGCATCATTTTTAAAATTTCTAATTTCTGATTCCACTCCATTTCTGACCTTACTTAACAATTCTTATGCTGTAAAGAGCCGTTCACATGTGTAATTATGAAGCTATCAGTGCAGGTGTTTAGCTACCCTTATTCAGCTTTTTGTTGAACTCCTGTGCCATGGGCAGGATCTCTGCATCCAGAATCTCCTTCAGCTGTTTGTCATAGCCTTTACCTGGAAGAGGGACATATTACACACTAGCCAGCTTCCTGACTGGGACATGATCTCAATTATTGGTTTCAAATTGTTGCTTAGAGATGATTTTCTAATTTTAATGTGTTTGCTCTGAACACAAATTCAAAACATTATATTAAACAATTTGAAAGATAATTTGTCCGCACCCACTCTGCCAGCTTGAATGACTCTTTGATTGTTGTTGAATATATGGTCCAGCATCCTGAAGCAGGAATCAACATTTCTAACATTGTGTTCAGTCAAAATGTGACCCCAACACAGGCGAAAACTGTCTTCCACATTAACGAAGCATTGATAGCAGCTCAAAGCTGTGCTGAACAGCAAGCTAACGCACATGAACCACAAAGCAGACGTGCACATTTTTCAGCATGCACATCAAGCCTGACAAAGGTTTTTGTCTATAAACAGTTTTTATTCAAAAGCTGGTCTCATAGTGATTCCAAGGTTTCTAGGAATCCCACATGTGATTGAAAGTGAGATTGAGAGGAGAGCATCATAGACTCTCCTCTATACTTCCCTCCATTCTATTGTCTCTCTAGCCCCCATTTCCTGCTGCCTCAATGCACCAGTTTTACTGCAGAGCACAGAGATGGAGTGAGCCAAGGAGGGAGGCGGCAGCAGGGGGGGAGGTGTGTGTGTGTGTGTGTGTGTGTGTGTGTGTGGGGGGGGGGGGGGGTGTGGGGAGGAGAGGGGCAGATGAAGAGGGAGTTAAATGCTTATGTAAGTAGAGGGATAAAGTGGGAAACGTGTCGGCAAGAAAACCCAATAGAAATATATAAAGAATTGAAGTCTAACTGGTGGCGAGGAGATGGCAAGATGCAGAATCAGAGCCTAATAGAAAACAGGGAACAAAAGGGACAACGAAATCAATAGAATAGTGTGTGGTGAGAATGAAAAAGTGCCCTTTCTTGCTGGTGGAGTTTGGAAAATGTGAAAAGTAGCTGCAAATATGCCATCCCATGAGATCAGGTGGAACAGAGAGGAAGGTGGAAGACGTAAGAGAGGACACAAGTGACGGACGGAGGCAGAGAAAGAGGAAGAGGGAGCGGGACTACAAATCAAGTCGACTGCCTCATCACATCCTGTATCCCCCACTCGTCTCCCATCCCCCTCCTCCCCAACCCCATCACCCCCCCCACCCCTCCCTGGTCCCTCACTCCCGGTGCATCTCCATGGCAACCAGACAGGGTGCCTAGTAAAATATGAACTTAATATATTTCCAGTGGCAGGGTGAGCTGGGTACTAATGCATTCATCTGTCTCCACACAGACAAGCCAATCAATATTAGGCAAGAGTCTGCTCCAGGACTGCCTATGTCAGATAGCTAGTCAGACAGACGGACATGTAAAATCCCAACTATATGTGTGTGAGAGAGTGCATTTAATTATGTCTGTTTGCATACAGTGTGTGCAGTAACAAAGACACTTTGATAATATCTTCTCATACATAGCTAGAGCATTTACATGAGCAGAAAATCTGCTCATTTACAATCTAGTTGTAAAAAGGGACACTTTTTCAAGATCTGTGCAGACAAACTTTTAAACTCAAATGTTGAAAAGTAATGAACGCAATCTTTACAAAAAACTTGTACTTGCACTTTATATTCAATAAGTGGTGCTCCAGATAAAAACTGGTTCATTCTGTTCCGTCGCACAAGAGAATAAAACTAAACACTAAGAGACTGCAAATTTAACATCTTTGGAGCAAGAAATTAGGACATTTTTCTTTTTTGACCATTTTTATTACACACAGCAATATATCAAGTACAAAGTACATAACAATTGACATCATGTAGAAGCAACAAGTCCAACAGTCTTTTGAAGGTGACAAATATGACGGGGTCACAACCCCCGGCTGTCTTCCTAGTGGTCCTTGTTAAAGGCTATAACACAAAGCCAGCCAATAGGGTTGGCCCCCTGAGTGTGTCTGTGCTGCCAGACGAGAGTGTGTCTTCTAGTCCAAGTTGGTACGTTTCAATCCTGACCGGACAGATAAACATACTGACATAGACAACAAATGAATAGACATACAGCTGGATACTAAGACACAGATTGTATCATTGGAGGGTTTTCTTGTCTTCGAGGAAACGTCCAATAAAAACAGATGACTCTAGAGAACATGTTAGAAGAATATGTAAGAACCTCTATAAAATGATTCTTTTTATGGGGCGTTGAAACTGAATGCAGCCCTGTTCCCGAGGACCTCACCTGTGACCTGCTTTGACCTCACAGGTTAAGGGTCTCAGGGACAGAGGGGCATACTGTGAAATTATCATGCACCACAGAGGATTTAAGTACACAGCCATTTGGAACAAAAAACAACAACAAAAAAGCCAGACACAAAACTCTGGGAAGTAACATATTAAAAGTAAGAACCGCATCGTCGCTGCACCGAAACAAAGACATGACCTCATCTGACATTTGGATTCTGCGGCACCGATGGTCTGGTCTCCTGGTTTGCTGCAGACTGGGCACAACCGATCAGTTCAATTTAAACATAAAGTGCATAATTACCACATAATCATTACATGTTTGTCTACATTTCGTCTGTAGTAATCTTTTGCTTCGCAGGGCAGCAATCAGAGGCAAAGTAACGTTTTTCACAGTAGGCACAAATATCTCAGCAATGCAGCAGTCTAGCACATTAAGGAGGAGACACAATTAATTTAGGAGAAACAATTAATTTTAAACTGTTATTAAATGTCATGCACATTTTGAACATGATTTATTGCGCTATTACTGACAGATTACAGTGTCTAATAGCTTTTCCAAGCTCAGTGAGCTGAAAGGGTTTTGAAAATCAACTTTAGACGTACATAAACCATAACAGCAGAATTATAGCCTAGAATTGATCTTACTTACATTGAGAGGGACGTTTATCTTTGCTTCTTGATCTTTTCTCCACAACTGCCTATGAAGAAAATGTACACAGAGTGAAAGTTTAGATTAATTAACAGCGATTTACAGTCTGAACTTTCTTTAATTGTGCAATTTTAAATTGCACTGGTGTCTTAAAGGTTTGACAGTATCTGCAAGCAACACTTCAGATTATCTTGCACCATGTTTCATTAGTGCAAATTTGAAGCACCGACTTACCAGTTCAGATGAAAGAAGTCTTCGATGGTTTTGAAGGAGGAGAGACATATAAGACATCAGTACACCTGTTAATGTAAAGTAAAATCATTACACTTCAAACTAAAACTGAAGCAATATTAAACTGTACTATTTGTCAATTCAATGTAATATATTAACACATTCTGGTAAAGAAAGAAAGAAAAATAATTGCGTAGAGATATTAAAAACTGATGCCACCCATTGGTAGACAGACAGAATGACACTTTGATTGGGAAAGACTATGTTCATATATGATGGAAAAAGGGACATAAGCACATATTATAACACAAAATGTAGGGAAACATGTTTTCCTCACAAGTGTAGCGTGAATGTGAATAAAGGTGCAATGTTCATGCGTCACGTGCCGCATCAAATGAACTGCATTACATGTGCTTCATGAAGTACAGGACAGGCCTCAAGATTTTGGAAGACAGAGGTGTGACTTTGAGATTTCCTTAGTTGATGTCGGATGTACCAGACATGGCAGCTGGATCAGACCAGGGGGAATAGCCAACATTTGTCATCCCTTCAAATGAATTATGGTTTGTCTGCAGTCGAGGTTGCGTTAAAGATTTGTTTTAAATACTTTCATTCATGACACTATCAATAAAACAACACTGAATTAATACCAAGAGAACACAAGAGAAATGGAAATGTCCATGATAATTACAGTAGGTGTAAATGCACATAGTACAACATTACCAGACATAACATTTAAATTCCTTGACAGCAGCCAATTTTACTAATTTACCTCCCAGATGTAAGAAGGAAATAAAATTGAGGTAAATCACAGGCAAACAATTTCACATTTCAGATTTACAAATAAATGCTTTCAAAGGAAAGTGAGAATTAAAGTGCAGAGCTTCAGATCAAACATGAAGCGAAGACATGACCTGTCTACAATATGCAGCCCAGACACTAATTGAAAGGCTTTTCCGCGTAAGCACACACAGAATACCACATTTATACAGTTAAAAACAGCATGCACACACTCATTCATATACAGCATACTTGTTTCAAAGGAAAATGTGCAAAGAATTAGTGATGTAAAAGTTTCAGATAAAAATGCATGTCAGCTCTGCATAAAACAATAAACATTCATGTTGTGAGTGAAAATGTAAAAGAAAAAAAAGAGGCTCACCTTACAGTCAGCCTCTTCTTGTCTTTTCTTTCCCAGTCAGTGTGAGTCTGTGTGAGTCTCTGTACTGAAGCAGCTCTCTCTCTCTCTCTTTCTCTCGCTCTATCTCTCTCTCTCTGTCTCACTCTCTCTCTCCCCCTCTCTGTGCTGGGGCCAGACAGCGAGCCCAGCGGCAGGTAGGTTACAGACAATAGTATTGATTCCATTATTCTGCTCTCTACCTCTACCTACCTGACTAACACTAACATCCATACAGCGCTTCACCTTTTGTCTCCATAGGGCTGGTAGCAGAAACACATGGAGCTGCAAACTGAGAAATAGAAAGGAAAAAAAAGCTTGCTTACCTGTGCATTCACATGCTCGCTTACTCACCAAACTGCCTGATGCACATGCTATCTAACACACACACACGCACGCACACACATACACACACACACACACACACACACACACACACACACACACACACATACACATTCATTCACCTTCCATGTTGCATTCATGCTCCCCAGTCGTCTCTCTTTGCATTCATTGTACCTCAAAGTCTCTTCTCTTCCTTTCTCTCTCTCTAGTCGTCATCCTTCCATCCTCCTCTTTTTCTTCTCACGTTTTTAAAGCCTCACGTCGCTACTAGCCCACTAACCCCCCCACCCCAGTCTGTGAGCTACGTGTATGTGTGTGAACGTGTGAGAGATGGAAAGAGAGAGGGAATAAGAGTGCACTGAGTGCATGTGTATGTGTGTGTTTATATGTGTGTATGAGAGTGAGAGAGAGAGAGAGAGGGAGAGAGAGAGAGAGAAAGGCGGTGGTGGTGGTGGTGGTGTGTGTGTGTGTGTGTGTGTGTGTGTGTGGGGGGGGGGGATGGCAGGGAGGCTAGCAGAAAGTGGGGATGGAGGGGGAGGGTCAGAATCCTCTAATAGGATGAGAATAGAGAGAAAATATGAAGCCCAGGAGTCTCATGAACCTGAGAGCCTGACATTACTGCCTCCTTCTATGTGTACAGCAATCATACTGTCATCAAATTGATTACAGGATTTATAGTGTTGCTCCAACACAACTGTAAATTGCAGCTGGAGTGACATCAAACACACTAAATAAACCCATTGTGGAAAGCTTTGCCAATTACAAGAATGTGTGTTGATTATACAGCTTAACATCAGAGGTGGACAACATGTTGGCTGTTTGGTACAACTAAAATGTTCCAGACTGTGCTGAAATGGAGCACAGGGGGCAGGTTATTTAAAGTAAATATAGAAATCCACAGCTGCGTGCATGCTTGCATGCATAAACAAAGAAAATGCAACAGTTTTGCATTTTTACTGTTGCATAATATTTTTTTAGTTCTCTAATATCTTTATACTTTAATATTTCTGCTCTGTTGCTCAATCAACTGAGATGTCGAAAGGCAGCTTGATTGTATCACTTGCTTTAATATCCAAGAGGACAGAGAGTTGTCGTTGCAGTCGCCAGATAACAAAATCATACATCCCTGAGGGAAATTCAGAAGTGAAAGTAAATCTAATTTAGACTCACTGACTGGCTGTCTGTTCAGCGAGATGGAGCATAAACACTACACTCAATGTGTAAGCATCATTAATGGCACTTAAGTGTTCTGACCATGTTGTATAACAAAGAACTTGACCAATGTGTTGCACATTTAGAGCAAATGATGGGATAATTTGACAAAGAGAATACATTTTTTTGGCGTGAAGGAGTGAGTGAGTGACTGAGTCATGTTATAACACCTCTCTGATTGATAGCAACTTGGCTAACAAAAAAGAGAAGGCTATGAAATTGAGAAAAATGTGAGGACAACTAACCACATCGATCTCTCTTAAAGAGAAAGTTTGAGCTTCACTGTGCAGAATGATGTATGTGCAGAGTTTGACACTAGAAGGATGTTTTCACATTTATCTGCTGAAAGTGGAAAGTTTCTTTGAGCTCAATCCAGATCCAATATTCAACTTACAAAAGTGTTACGTGAAAACCTGAAGCCCCAGTGCACAAACACTAAGAATGGACTTTACAGTATTAAAAGACATCTCGTGTCCAACAGTTTAGAAATTAAACATATTTGCATATTAATAGATCCTGGATTTTTAATGAGGGGGCAGAAGTAGATGTGATTTTATGGATTTTAACATGATAATTATACTTTTTTGAGGAAAAACCATATCAGATACACGTTATAATTCACATCAGAAACACACATGGAAACTAAGTACATTTACTCAAATACTGTACCTGAATACAATTCTGAGTAACTTGTACTTTATTTGAGCATTTCTCCTTTTGATACTACTTTATACTTTCACTTTACTACATTTCAGAGGGAAATATTGTACTTTCTACTCCACTACATTTATTTGACAGCTTTAGTTACTCTTCAGATGAAGATTTGACACAATAGATAACATGACAAGCTTTTAAAATACAACACATTCTGGTTTCCAATCTTTTTGGCTTTTGACGTTTTACAAAATCAGTATGTAGTCAGGGTCACATTTCAGATGTCTATGAGTTGTTAATAGCTCCACCAAATAGTGATTTTTCTCTCTAAACCTCTCACGTTTCATTTTAATAAATGGTCAATATTTCACCAAAAATCAAAGATCCTTTCCCATTAATCATCTCATGACCATTCAGATTGATCTGATGTCCCTTTGGAGGGGCCAATTCCCTAGGTTGAGAATTATTGGACTAAACTAGCTAACTGTATTCAGTAGTTGAAACTAGTTCCACCTCCAGCAGTTACAACAGTAACATGCTGCTCTAACACTGATGCTTCACTGTTAATAATCTAATGATGTCATATATACCAATATATCAATCAGAGAGACCAAACCACTACTTTTACTGTAATACTTTAACTGTATCAAGCTGCTAATGCTTTTTCATGCAGGACTTTTACTTGTAAAGTAGTATCTGTGCATTACTATATTCGTACTTTTACTTAATAAAGTGATCTGAATACTTTTTCCACGACTGGGTATTCAAAGTATGAAACTTGTAGATGCATCTTAAAACATCTGGAGGGACTCTTAAACATTTAGTGAGAGTTTTAAAAGCCTTCTCTATGAGAGGCAACAAATTGCAAACATATGATAGGAATCAATTAAGAAAAACTTATCTTCACATCCTTTTAAGATGAGGCTTTGGTTTTAAAACTATTCAAGAAGATAAGAATAAAACCTTTCAGGAATATAGGTTAGGATAAAATCACAACACTACAACGTACATTCATAATAGCTCATTATATTCAGCAGGTATTTGAGACACATACACTGTAAAGCTGAATTAACCTTTCTGCTTTCTAACCATCTTATTTATAGCCCCCATGCAGTACAGGACTCTTAACATCCTCCTCTGTGGTCGCAATCATACTGTAATGCCATGCCACTTGCATTTGCATAGAAACAATGCATTAAATGTAAATACACTCTGCTGTGAAATGTATACTGTGTGTTCTGGGAGTTCCCCGGCAATATGCGCTTGTGCAGCACAAATATTCTATCTGAACCTGCATTAATGTCACAGAGACAAATTCCTGTACATTTACAGCACATACATTTCTGACTGTGACTACACTATAGAATGTAGGGGGTGTTTGCAGGCGTGTTTCTCCTCTTGCCAGTAAACCTAGACTGCGTTTGAGCATAGCTTTCCAAGATTGTGGCTATCTGGTCGCCATTTTGTCTTAAACACCAAGTGGACGCAGTCCTCTTCAGGTATCAGCAGTGTCCGAACCTGAGTGACAAATGCAGAATGTCACAGACAAGTGTGTGTGTGTGTGTGTGTGTGTGTGTGTGTGTGTGTGTGTGTGTGTGTGCGTGTGTGTGTGTGTGTGTGTGTGTGTGCGTGCGTCTAGGTGTGTAAGTATGTGTGTTTGTGTGCCTGCAGCTGCACTCTGCAGTGCCACTGAGAGACAAAGCACTGGGAGTGCTCCACAGGGATGACATCATCAGTCTGGGATGGTGTCTGCCTTGTCTGTCTCAGGATTGGGATGCTCTAGTTTGCTGTTAGATCCCAGGAGACCAGAGACAGCTTTTGGCAGCACATCACACCTGTTTTCAAAACTTATAGCATATGTGCGCCAAGACAAAACAAAGGGCAAACCGTGCTTTGCAAAGAATAATGTAGGATTTGTTTTTTCTGCATGTGTAGGTGCATCGAGGAAGGCATGGGGTTCCATATTAATTGAGAATTTGGTGTTTTAGTTATGGTTTCAGCTTTTAAGATATTTTTAGAATAGTGTACATGTGGATGTATGAAAATATGTTGGTATAAAATCTGCACACACATATGCACGGTGCGCAGCATTTGCCAGGTGGGAAAATGAGTCAAGTGTAACCGATCACTATAAACAATCTTTACTCTATTACTGTATGACAGACAGAGGCTGGGAAGATAGTGTACGTACATTATCCTTGCCTCTACACACACTGCCCCGACAGCATCGTGCAGAGATGATAAAGACGACAGACAGTGCCGAATCAGCACAATCCTGATATATGCCTCCTTTTCCTCCTTTCCAGGGAGGGGAGGAGAGCCGGCTATAACGCACTGCAGATGGCTGCTGTCTCAACCACCAGGCTAACATGCTGAGGGGATGGGAGGAGGATCAATTAAAAAACTGGATAAATTAGTGCATATATGTGTGTTGATGTGGATGCAGGGAACAGCAGCAAGTGGCTTTTCAGCAAGCAGGAAACTTGGTATTAATAGGAACTGTGTACAGCAAGCATAATATCAGGTGTACATAAAAACAATATCAATATCAGGTGCACACTAAGGGTACTCTACCTGTTGTATTATAGAGTAATACATTGGGCTCATGAATTACTGCCACAAGCAGAAGAACCATGATTTCCATAGTGACGCTGTGTATAATATATGTGGCTCATGTTATCTATACTGTGTTGTGTTTCATTGCCGGACCTTGAAGGTTATTGGATAAAACCAGAGCTTCAGTGTACTCTTTTAAAGGTATTTCTGCTGCAGTGTGAGCTGCTGATTGCCAGTATACAAGCAACAACCTGTCAAGCAGAAGGAGTTCCACCTGACAAACATGCCCACTTGTTACAAATATCGCACCCAAAAATGACAAACAAGTTTTCATGAGGACTTGCCTGCGGGAGTGTATCTGATTAGACCTTGAGAGGATGGGAAGCGACGCAATTTTGAAAAGGATGAGTCATGTCATTAACCACTAGGAGACCCTCTGGCTAAGTAACAACATACTTACCTCCCTGCTGGGGGTTCGTTAGACGTGGCAAGAAGTGACTCCGCAGGGAAAGCTAGAAGGTTGTACAGTTATCTCCTTGCTGTTTATTATGCGAAACCATACAACCAACTACCTCACACTGCAGAGCACAGACTGTAGAGCTGCTCTTCAGACAAGATCTTCACCAGCAGGACGTAGGTGTCTGTCTGTAAACTCTATATACCTGTCTGGCTCCTGAGCAGTGGTCAGCCAATTACCTCACGCCTCACCTCAATGTAGATGTGAGTAACATTCTGAAATAGTTAATTTCCTCTTTTAGACTCAAGAGATTTACCCTAGGATTTTCTTTCTTGCATATATTCTTATGCTATAAAATAAGTTTATGCAGTTTTTAAATTGGACTTGGATCTAGGCACAGAAATCTTGATTCTGTTACATAACTTATTTTACCATAAGATAAAGCAGGAAAAGCAGGAAAAAATGAGTTTGATTAATGGGGTTTTTGCCATCAATTAATGGGATTTTTAATGCGAATATGAAAATTGTAAATGGATTTGCAATCATGACTGAGTTGGGAGGATTGCTTTACAATTTGGGGTCCAGGAGTGCTGCAAGGACCATGATGGCACTGGAACGGCTGCAGTGAAGGGGCTCAGGTTATGTGGAGTAGGTAGCACCAACAGTCTCATTTGGTTTTATGAAGCTAATAGGTGCTGTTGAAAGAGAAAGATAAAGTGGCTGACATTATCAAAGGTACTGTGAGGAGGTGTAAGACTGGATAAAAGAAAATATGGCACAAACATTGTATCTTTGAAAAAAAAAAAAACACTCCATAAACTACAACACTTAAACAAAACTAAGAAAATCATTTTCCACACATCTCAGCCTCTCATGCAGCAGAGTACTACAAAGGCTTCATTTCCAATGTTCATTCATAGTATTTCCATTTATTTCTTAGGAGTTGTTGCCCCCTGCTGGTGATTGTGCAAACTCCATCTCAAATCTCTGTTCTCTTGCATGCACTGCTCTTTCAATGCCACCAGACACTGCAATACACCAGCATAAAAAAAGGCAAAATGCTGTTTGTGAACAATCAAGGTTGGACCTTTTTGACTTTTTGAAACTATAAAAGCAATGACTAAAGTCATGACTTCTGTACAATTCATTATTGATATATTTATGTTATGA